>NW_008796043.1:6740782-6785406 GCF_000699145.1 Aptenodytes forsteri
GGGGGTTTATCCTGCTTGCTGTCCCTGTCTTCCAGCTCGGGGGGCCGAGTACCCTGAGGATAACTGGTCTGCCTGTTAAAGACTGAGGCAAAGAAGGCATTAAGTACCTCAGCCTTTTGCTTGACCTCGGTGACAATGTTCCCCCCCGCATCCAATAAAGGATGGAGATTCTCCTTGGCTCTCTTTTTGTCATTAATATATTTGTAAAAACATTTTTTGTTGTCTCTAATGACAGCGCCAGATTGCGTTCTAGCTGGGCTTTTGTCTTGTTTGAACATTGCTCTTGCTCGCTCCCGGTGCATGCGTCCACATTCAAGAAGGCTGCCAGGTCCCGGGCAGCACCAGAGAGACTGAGCTTGGGACATGGTGCATGGGAAGAGACAAACCGCCCTGAGCTGTGGCGAGGAAGACTCATGGGCAGCTTGCGGAGGAAGAAAGACTGTCCCCGGAGGCTCTGATGGGGTGTCCGCTCCCCAGCCGTAAGGCAGGGATGCCAGCACATCTCCGCTTTGGATGACGACGACCCTGCGGAGACCTTTCTTTGAGGCGCAGGCCCGTTGTTTTGACGCCATGCATTGCAGCGGGCGGAGAGGGCAAATTCAGCTCCGAGCTGAGCATGGCCCGGGTAGTCAAGGAAAAGACCGAGGCGACTTCTTTCAGAAAAGTGCTATCCTCCCTGAACTTGAACTATATCCCATAATGATGGATTTCAAATAAAGGACGTCCCATTTAGCATGTAGCTGAGGAGCCCGTATCAAATTCCCAAGCTTCTCCTCCTCCCTGACAATGAGAAAATTGGTTTTAATATATCTTCTATATCAAGTTCATGACCTCCTTAAAGAAAATGATTCTCATTTTAACATCCGTGACTGAAATGTCTTTAGCAGTGTGTAACCAGTATTGAGGACAGAGTTGTCTCCGTCACATTAAGTTCCACTTTACATCGTTTCTTTTGCTCTTTTCCACCCGTGTCCCCCCTTTTCTAGCAGGCCTTGCCCTGGTTGTTGGCTACTGTAAGGATGGCACAGGCGGGAGGAGCAGCTGATTGCAGAAGAGTGGCAAGGCATGGGCTATGCACTTGGAAACTTTGGTCAGATGTGTATTTTTTGGTGTATGAATGCCACTACAGTTTGCAGTAAACCGATGGGATTGTTGCTCCAGTCATTGTTATTGTTATCTCAGGAGCACCTGGAGGATTGATCTCAAGTCCCAGGCCTTTTCAACTGGGGAAAAGCCAGGAGTTGGCTGTAGTACAGGGAGTGTGCTGCAAGAGCTTCTAGTATGAGTTATATGCATAGTGCACAGAAATTTGTACCAGTTAGGTGTATATAGATATATATGCACATACATTTTTTTATGCATATATATTTTACATATGAGTGTGTATATATATACATGTATGGATGTCTCCTACCACTGTACAGCCCTCTAGGAAGCAGCACTGTGTTCTCAGTGCCTGGCCACAGTGAACATGTTTTCAGTGTCCCCATTGCATTTACAGCCAGAAGCGGGCATCCTGTGGACTCCCTAAACTTTGAGGCTCTCACGACCAGTCTCCCCATATCTGATTGCATATCCAAAGGCTGGCAGTGGCTGATCTCTGCTTTGGGCCTCTTTTTTGCCTGAGCAGGGAGCTCAGCCTGGGCTACAGCCTGCCCCAGGCCCCACAGTGATGCCTTCAACCACAGTGATTTCTTCGAGGCATGTCATAAACAGTGAGGCTGTGTTTCAAGATGAAGAAGCAGACAGCACAGAGTAGGTGTTATCACATCCTCTGTAGAAAACTCCTGGGAGAGTGAGACCAAGCCTTGAAGCTTTCACCCAACAAGCTTTGACCCCTTTGGAAAGGGCTGCCTTTTCCCTCTTTCCTTCCATCTCTCTCAGCAAAATGGCTGAGCCTACGCCAGTCCTGTGGCATCAGGGCACCGCGTCACCCCGCCACGGCCGTCCCGTGACAGCCTGCTGGGGTCGGTAGGCGTTCGGGGCCGAGAGGAAACCCAGCAACTTTGCACATTGGAGCCGTTTACAATGACTTTTGTTGCTGATGGCGCATGTTTGGTTGTACTTGTTAAATCTTGTTAAACAGGAAACAGGTTTCGAGGCGAGAGGGTCCCTTAGAGTTCAAGCTCCTGCTTTCAAATGTTCTTACAAGATGCACAATTGGCACCGACTTACAGGAAGTATTTAATTGGAGTCGGAAGGCGCTGGCTCCACCGACCTTGTATTACATTCCTCTGCGTGCTCCTTTCACAATTATTTTCACCTATAGCTTAAATCAGTGATTTATTTATACCAGCCAATGGTGAGTTCAGTGGCATCGAGGGGACAAGTGGACCACGGAGATGCAGTGAGCGAAAGGGAGGAGCGAGTAGCAAGGAACAGTCTTACGAAGCAGAAGGGGCTGCCGCAAACCCGAGAGTGACATATTTATGAGTTCAGTATCGGTTGCCTGCACTGATAAGCCATGGTCATTAAAGGAAGGAAAAGTCACCTTTGTGTATATAAAATATACAAGATTCATAGTCTGAAAAGACTCGACAGGAAAGCATTAGGTAAATAAAGGATATCCCATAAAGCATAATGTGAAAATTAAATTACCTCATAAGGGAGGAAGGCTGTCTGTCTCAGCAGTGAAAGTGAGGAAAAATGAAATTCCTCTATTCCATCCCAAAGCTGATTTGGCTTTGGGGTTTTGGGTGGATCTAGACACATTGTTACTGACGTCTATAAAAAAAGCGTTAAAGTCCATTACATTGGACTGGAAACGCTGCAGCTTCCCATAAATTTTCACCGTATGCTCACAAGGTGGTGAGAAGCATCCTATGCATTGCTGCTCATGGTGGCCAAATAACAGAAGTGCCATTTCAGGGGCAAGCTGGACTTTCAGTCTTATTTCCAGTTTTCAGGTCTCACCACATTTTCTTTTCAACTGATTTTGGGAGCTGTACTTGTGAAACACTTGGAAAAGTTTTATTCCCTCTTCCCCAGACTTTTCTTTCCTGGTGAGTGAAACACATCCAGGATCCACCTATTTTTACTTTAACTGGTCAGTGTGCCTCCAAAGCTGAGGAATTGTTGAAACATCAGGGAGAGGCAAAAGGAGGGAAATTCAAAGAGTTCACTTATTGCACTATCCAGCAAAAAAGATAATAAGAAAGAAAGAAAAGAGAAAGAGGAAAAGAGAACGATAATCCAGTATTTCAAATCTTTATAATTAAAAAAGCAAATTTTTTTAAAAAGCCTTTTTTTTTTTACAGAATGAACAAGTTCACAAGTAAGTGGTCTGCTAGCGGCTTTCCCGCTGGAAGGCATGCACAGCCCCTGCCTTGCATACAGGTGGCTAACCCGTAAGCAACGTATAGCTTTGCAGCCTCAGCAGCGAGTCCCTGTGGATACAGACCTCAGACCCTCCAAAGCTGTTAACTGAAAGCCTCACTGATGCCCAGGATCTTGGTACAGTGTTTTTGTTGGGGAGGAGCTGATTCGACCTGAATCAAGCCAATCTCCTTTTTTATTGCAAACTTTGATCCTGGAGACATGATCCCCACAGTGGTTAGGTAGATCCAAATAGCAGCTTGTAGCCACTATTAATGTCAGATTTTTTTTTTTCCCCGGCAGAATTCATGGACCAGCATCTATTTAAAAATGTGACTGTCTACTTTGGTGCTCTCTCTGCATGCAAAAAGCCTGGGGGAAGCCACTTCCCCAACATGCTGCGGGATTTTGGAAAGATAACTTAAGCAAAGAGCTCAGCACCAGTTCCTTGGGTCTCCGTTCCCAGGGACACGTGCCACAGTTGCTGATCTAACTGAAAAACATGTTTGACTTCTCTGGTGCACCACACAAGCAAATCAAGTTGCTCTGGTGCCCAGGCAGAGGCCCAGGAAAGAGAGAGGCACTTATTCAGCATAGCCTGCTTTTTGCCCTGGAGTTTGCATCAACACTTCTTCCCACCCACTCTTCTGCTCCATATCTTTACAAGTCTGGGTCATGTTGCTGCTACATCTCATTCTGCCTGTGAAGCCCTTTGCTCCTCAGGAGCCGACAGTTTCCTCTCCAGAATGTCTCCAGCCCTTCAGGCCTCTATATCAGGCAAATGTACTGAGCATTAATATGGGGGACCGCTAAGCAATGGAAGAGAAGAAATAAAGCAAGCAAGAAACCTATTCTGGGTGAACTGAATTGAATCAATGAGGGTGAAACTTAGTTACCTTTGCAGATCAGTAATCTAATGGCATCGCTTTTGCACATCAATACAACCATTAAAGGGTCACCATAAACAGCTCTTTTCCCATTTTTGAAACCTCTACATTACAGACCCACGGTGTTAAACTTAGAAGTTTCTTTTTCAGGTCAAAACCAACACAGGGCCTGGCTTTCTGCTCATGCGTGCTGGTTTTGGCTGGGGTAGAGTTAATTTTCTTCATAGTAGCTAGTATGAGGCTATGTTTTGGATTTGTGCTGAAAACAGTGTTGATAATACAGGGATGTTTTAGTTACTGCTGAGCAGTGCTTACACAGAGTCAAGGCCTTTTCTGCTTCTCACCCCACCCCACCAGCGAGCAGGCTGGGGGTGCACAAGAAGTTGGGAGGGGACACAGCCGGGACAGCTGACAAAGGGATATTCCATATTCCACAACTGACAAAGGGATATTCCACACCATATGACGTCATGCTCAGCATATAAAGCTGGGGGAAAAAGGAGGAAGGGGAGGATGTTCAGGGGGACGGCATTTTGTCTTCCCAAGTAACCATTACACGTGATGGAGCCCTGCTTTCCTGGAGATGGCTGAACACCTGCCTGCCGACGAGAAACAGTGAATGAATTCCTTGTTTTGCTTTGCTCGCGTGCACAGCTTTTGCTTTACCTATTAAACTGCCTTTATCTCAACCCACGAGTTTTCTCACTTTTACCCTTCTGATTCTCTCCCCCATCCCGCTGTGGGGGGAGTGAGCGAGCGGCTGTGCGGTGCTTAATTGCCGGCTGGGGTTAAACCACGACATCATGGCAATCCACATTGCTCCAGTGGCCTCCATTGACCTGGCTTTTACCAGACAGGGCCCTCGCTCTTGTGGGTCTGCCTTCTCCTTTCAAGTGCATGGGAGGAGGTCCCTTATTTTTATCACACTTCTTCAAATTGAAAGGTGCCTCTGAGCGAGGCAATCAATATCACAGCCAGGTTTACGCCTAGGAAACTGTGACTGAAGAAACAATAAAACACCGATTTGCCACCTCTGGAAATGCAGTTTAGTCCAACCCTGTCATCTTTATGCACAGCCCTCGGGGACATTTCTGTATTTGTAAGGAGTTTACTTTCAAAACTCTGCATGTGGTCCCCCATTAGATAAATAAGGTGTGATCCAGAAGTGAGAAATGGGAGATCAGTTTTGCGAGAAGCTTGCTAGACGAGGCAGCTTCATTTCATTTGATTTGGGATTTTTCTTTTATTCCTTCTTTTGCCCTTTGCTGGTGTCTCAGCTCTGTCTCTAATAAATAACTAGTCCACGTCACTAAACCGCTGCACATAACTCAGAGCAATTTGTTACTGTTGGCAATGTCTGTGCAGCGGGGGCCCAGGAACAGGCCAGCATGGAAGCAGTAATACCTCCCACTCTTCAGGAGCATGATTTCTGCCTGATTACAGAAGGGGTCATTGGTAGGACAATGCAGAGAAGGTCATATACAATTGCCTGCACACAAATTGTATGTGCTGCATGATCCTCACATGAGCTACTTTACCCAGGTGTATCTGTCATGAGAAATTGGTCCTGTGGTATCAACACCGCAGATGTAGCAGCATGTTGAAAAAATTAATACATATTCATAATCACCAGAATACAATGAAAGTGTCTGAGCATTTTATATAGCCCTGGGCCCAGAGGATAGTTTAAAATACAGAAATTCCTCTAGAAACAATGATATAATAAATTCACTAGGCCTAAGGTCCTTCCAAAGGTAAGACTATAAACACAGTCTCCAAACATTTGGTGAGGCTGTAACATTAAGTCATGTACGGTTTTAAAAAGAAATGAGAAAGGACTACACATGTTTTTTCCCTTGACCCCCATCTGTCTGTCCTTCATGAACACTGTGTGGTGCAAAGAGGACGCCTTCTCACGGCATGGTTATTTTGATGGTGCCCACCACAAAATAATTTGCTGGGAGTCAAGCTGCAGGGTAAGAGGCATTTTCAGGGTCCTGCCTGGAAGAGGAGAGCTCAGCTGTCCTCTGCCTGCAAAAAGGTTTGAGGGTTAGCTAAGGGCATGTGGCACTACGCAGATGGGGCATCTACTTCTTTTCTTCCCAGAAAGCTCATGAGGGCTGAGGGAGAAGGAACAGCAGCTCCTGGTCTTTGGGGGAAAAAACCCTCATCCTAGAGCATGCCAGTTGCTCCAGCCCAGTGGGGTCTTTCTGTGCTTCCCTTTGTCTACATACTTATGAGCATATAGTCTCTAATCCACCTTTCTCATTATACCCACGTTCCTTGAGAGCCCTTTTAGATACCACGACATGGAGGGAGGAAGCAGACCCTCATCCTAGCATGCCAGTTGCTCCAGCCCAGTGGGGTCTTTCTGTGCTTCCCTTTGTCTACATACTTATGAGCATATAGTCTCTAATCCACCTTTCTCATTATACCCACGTTCCTTGAGAGCCCTTTTAGATACCACGACATGGAGGGAGGAAGCAGAGGGAACATGATTTCTATACACACTCCAATCTCTCATTGCCAATTAGCTGGTCTCTGTGGATGTTGGTACTTGAGCCTGGAAACCTTGTGGCTCAATGGAAAAGCATCAAATGGAAGGTAAAAAATAAGTCAGCAGAGCAACTGGAGGGCAACTGTGGTTTACCTGGGCTGTAACATCTGGGCTCAGCAGCACCATGTGCCAGTGCTTTCCAATTTCAAAGTTGTCTTATTTGTTTCTGTGGGGATTTGGGGGAAGTTTGTTATTCGCTGTTGGTTTTATGTTTTTGTTTTGCTTTTTAACAAAGCACCTCTAGAAAGAGTATGCTTCGCAAAAAGGCATTGTTTAAGGTAATAATACAAGAGGGAAAATGGGGGATGTGGGAGAAGGCAAGGGAGAAACAAAGCAGAAAGAAAATCTGCTACAGTTGCTCTCAGTAGAAAAACACTGGGTCTATAGGTTGTGATGGGTTAAAAAAGAGAGGGCCTCCTGGAATTTTTCAGATACGTTTCATGGAAGACCATTTATTCTGGGAAAAAAAGAAACCCTCAGTTTTTTCTTGAAATGTTATTTTGTCATTTAAGACCATGGGAGAGCCAAGTAGGGTAGAATACCAAACTCCCAGAGCTCTCATGCACGAAGCAGAAAGAACTATGGCAAACTGGGTTTTGGCTACGGCCACACTAATGACCAAAATAAAGGTCTTCATGACCATTTTCCTAAGGGAGTTACAGGAGCCTTGTATAAAAGCCCCAAATTGCCCAGAACCTTCACTTAGAGCTTCCACCACTCACTCTTTGGCAGAACTGGGTTGCCCATTCCTGAGGAGGAAAAGACAACTTGGAAGAGGAGCACGATATAACTCAGACTTGGGGAAAGGAAGGTGATTTGAGTTGCTCGGCTCCAAATGCTACAGGAGGCAGCAAAGGATAGATGAGGGAGCAAGGAGGAAGGCCGAGGTGCAGAGGAGCCCAGCATCCTACAGCCCCACTCTGTGGGCACAAGAGCAGATTTCCTGCCCCGTATGCCACCACTTTGGCAGATTTCGGGTAGGGCAAGAGCATAAAAGGTGGCTGTGCTGGTGATAGGCACTGCCTATGTCAGTCATCTGTGGGGGAGAAGAACAGAAAGTGAGTCTGTTGTCTTTGGCATCAAGCAGAAAGATAAACTTAATAGCAGAAGGGACAGAGATGATCTCTTTTCCCCATCCCTTTTAAGATTTGCCTTGGTCAGTCGACGATTAATGCTAATATGCAGGTACCTCAAATAATGCACAAGGTTCAGATAGCCCTGCTGGTTACCAATTAATTGTTTGAAGGCAACAACAAACTATTCATGAGAGATCGACATTAAAATAAAATTACTAGATTTACTTGCATAATTCACATTAGTGGCATCTTATTGGGCAAAAGAGTGAACCCAGGCAGCTTACGGTGATAACAAACTTCACAAGATGGTGGCATTCACCTCATTTTGGATGTTTCACAAAAGCCTGGATGCCTAATAAGATGAAGTGAAAGAAGGATTTTGTGGGGTATCTCTCTACCTGTGTAATACTTGCTGTAACACTGAGCCCCTACATAGTCCCACAAAAATAAAGGAGCCACTCACACTTAAAAGTCAGACACAGCTACTTGTCTTGCTGGATCAAGACTAAATCTCTTGTGTCTCCAAAATGGAACTAAAAATCCACCACAAGTTCTCATGTGATTTCCAGTATTTCCCACTTCAGGGCAGGCTACAAATCTTGCCTGAACACTTCACAGCGCTACACCTTGCAAGCCAATTCTGGTCAGACCCAGCAATGACAGTCCTTCCTTAAAACGGAAAATAGTTCATGTAAGATATCTGCGCACATTCAAACTTCAAGTGTCAGCGTGCGGTTGGTTCAAATTTGGTCTTATAGATTAACCCTGCTTACTTAGTTATTTTTAAGCTATATTCATTTGCCTCTCTTAACATGTTTTCTGTCATGCTTATGCTTCACTGCTCTTGCCCAGCATTTCCAGACCTGCTAAATCTGCACGTTTTACCTTACTTATTTCTCTGGCAAGAAGGAGCCCCTCCTCCTGCCTCCCCCTTATCCCTGTGTAAGTAACATCCATCACTGTATCAGCACCTGTCTGAGCAGCACTAGGGAAGGGTCAAGGTATTATTTCCTACCCTTGACAGGTGTTATAACAACGCTGAACCACCCCAACTTATAAAAGTTTCCATTCTGCAAACTGCTGCACATACTTTTCTTCCTGCTATTCCATCCTCCCTGGAGGCTTCTTGGCTTTGCTTGTGCCAAGGCAAAAAGCCACTCAGACTTCCATGAATGCAAAAGCGAAAGACAGACTTTCCCCATATTGCAGAGCGTAGAGAAGAGCCAGCGCGCATGAGCGCAGCCTCAGGGGTCTTGTGTGATGACCATGGCTGGCATTGCCTCTGCTGGGTCAGGCTCTGCCTGAGGCACAGTGCTGGGAAACCTCCTGCCAGGCAGGGTCATGCTCTGGCTGAAATAGGAGACCCAGAGGAGCAAAATAATGACACAGAGGCACAGAAATGCATCTCGGATACCAAACAGTTAGTCCTTGTCCATGGAGGGGGTCAACCCATGCATGCACTTACATAGCTTACCTACACAAGCAACACTATAACCAGACCTAAGAAACCAGGACAAGGATTGGGCCTGACTGTAATAGACACCGGGCAGATAACACAGAATTTGAACTCTTGGGATGCCAATTTGGTTGCAGCAGGTAAAAAAGCTGGAGGAGATGACAAAACACCAGTGCTGAGTAGAAGCAGTAGTGCAGGCACGCATCGCACAAGCACTGTGGAGTGCTCTTCAGAGAGATGCTTCCTTCTGCATTCCTCACTCTCCTTTTCTGCCCCCTGTGGAGGAGCACACACATGCACAGTCGTACCCACTGTACATGCATAAGCCTTCTGCACTGTCCATCCTGTAACATCCAGAGAATGAGAGCAGTTTAAGGAACAAATGATCTATTAAAACCATGCAATGTGCGAGAAATGTGAAATATTTGGAGGATGGATTCTCGGCCATGCAAAAGTGACACATCTAGGCAAGTTCATGGTCTTTTTTATGGGGAAATAGGCATCCCTGCAAGGTGACCTGCTTCATCCTAGCGTAAGTGTCCAGACTAAACTAGATTAAATCACTCCTTGCCATTAAATCTCTCTGGCCATCAATTAATCTGGATGATTAGCTGAAATTAAACATCTAACTTTCAATTAAGTGGGATGAATCCCCTCCCTTGGGTCTCAGCTGCTTAGATGTGGTTCAAAATTTCTCCTCTTCTACAAGACGCATTTCCTGTTAGCTTGAAGTTCAGAGAGGCAATGCAGCAGGTCATTTATCCAAGGAAAAGAGGAGCTCCTTGGAGAGGCTGCTTTTCAGGGCCCCCAACTCTCCACCTCGTGTACACCCTTCCCTTTAGCAATGACATATTCCATCTTCATGCAAATCAAGCAACTACTGCTGAGCACACCGGTATCCAGGCACGAAGATTATGCCCGGTCTTCTCTGAGTCACTCCAGGAAATGCAAGGCAATTTGTATATCCAGATAACAGCGTGGGGAGAGCGTATAAGAGAAGGCTACAGGGGAGGGGAGAAACTTTATTTTTATTAAAACAGTTAATATTATTATATATTAGTCTACATCCTCCATTTTGCATGGTTTTGGTTGTTTTGTCATGGTTTTTTTTCCCCACAAAGAAGCACTGCACTTAAGGAGTAACTAACTACATCTTCTTGCATTCAGTTGCTGATAACCATTGTGGAAAAGCTGCAGACTTCCAGCCTCGGAAGCACCTGAATAGTTGAAGATTGACTAGACCTGTTCAGAAGTAGATTGACAATATTTCTGGCATCCTGAGGCTGGCATGCCAGCGGAGAGGACCACAGCACAGTGCCAAGCGTTAGTTATTTCTACTCTCCACTTGGACTCCTGCATACTGAGAGGTGGAATAAGAGACATTACAGCAGCCTTTGTCCATCAGAGGCATCCCCCAAGCAGAGGAAACCTTGCAAAGACTGCCTTTTTTTTTTTCCCCCCCATCTAATTCATTCCTTAATTATGATTAATTGTTTAACTTAGTTTGGCTATAAATCATAAAGCAAGCTCGGGGATTTTCCAGCAGAGACATGCACAGCTTCTTTGACACACCACTGGCACCGAATCTCCTGATTCACTGGCAAAAGTGCTTTCAGTAAAACCCAGAAAAAGAAACTGCAAAAACAAACAAGAGCAATAAAATAATACCCTACGCAGAGGATAAAAAAAAGGCTAAAGTCAGCATTTTATCTGATAGTATGTCTTCAGGAAATGCCTGTGAAAACAGTTTTGGAAAGTAATAGCTGATCTGGCTGCAGATAGTCCCTGAAATAAGAAAGGTGCAAAATCCTGGTGCTGGTTTTTTTTTGAAGGAAACAAAATAGTTCTCACCAGAACAAAAGCATTCTGCTACCCCACGAAAGGCAGAGTGCCTTATTAAGGGTAAAGTATTAGAAGATACAAAGCTGCCAGAAGAAGGATTCATATACTTGTAAAAGCAAAAGGAAATAGCTCTGCATGAAAAGTGAGTGAATGAAAAGGGATAGACAAACACAGAGGAGGCCGCTACAGTGATGAAGTGTTTACCTAGCCAGGCTCTCTCTGAATCTCTGAGTGCCATCATCCTGGATTTCCTCATTCTCGGAATTTTTTTTTTTTTTTTTTTTTTTAATTGACAGGCAATTGTACCCATGAAAATCTGAACCCTGGTTTGCTTTGCTGCACGCCTTCTCTTCTTCACTCACGTGATAGCATGTATTCTGCAGGAGAGAGAAACAGACGGAGAGCTGGCGGGTGTCATACTCCCATTACAGACAAGAAACGTAGCCGCAAAGGTCTTTTTACTGTTACAACATCCTGCCTAACCGCTCCAGTTAAGCAAGGCACAGTAAATGTTGCTCCTAAAAGCGAGCTCCCCTTCTTTCCTCACATTCACGCTTATTCAAAACATACATGCCTCTTGCAACGACAGTGGAATTAATCTCACTGTGTCAATACCTTTTTCTGGGGACAGAAGTTGAGTGCAATGCAGCGAAGCCACACATCTGCAATGCAAATGATATCCTACATGTGTCATGAGAAAACAAATGCACAGCACCTGGGAGCCCTGGCAGATGTACTGTACTGAAACCTGGTAGCAGCATAAATAACGCTAACCTCACTGTCACCACCCAAAGTCCTGGGGCAACACTATTGGGGCACATTTGATTGGGGGGGATGCTTCCCAGACTGACATGTAAGTGGGCATCATTGACTTCCATTTATGGTTTATTCTTCATTTCTTTAAAGACCACGGGAGGCTCCCGAGGACGAGATGTGGAGAGGTGCCCCCGTGCCTGGAGCTGGAGGAGTGGTTCGTAGGGGGGATGGCTGGAGGATGCTGCACCTCCTGGCCTACTTGGCTGAAATGGCAGCTCAAACCTCTGTGCTTCCTTCAGTTGTGGTTTATGGTTTCTTGGGAGGAGGGGCTTTCGAGGGGGAACTGAGGAGCTGATGCTATAAAACAGGCCGTAAGTCAAATGTTGGCTTTGCTGGCCAACGTCAGTATTCGTAGAAGCAGCTTCCAGATTGCCCAGGCTGTCGGGCAGTGGGACAGCTCTTACTGAGCTGGGCAATATTGGGATCGGGCAAGCAGCATAGTGAAGGCAGGAGATCAGACACGTGACGGACAATACTGGGGTTGGGATCAGAGGGGGCAGACTAAGGTGGGTGTTTGGGGGCTGTAGAAGCATGTGCATTTTAGCCAGCTGTGGCCAGCTGCCAGTTGTAACTACTGGGCTGCAGGCGAGGGAACCTGGAGGAGTGCTCAATAGCTTTGGGAAAAACAAAGACAATCAATAGAATCCTTATACCTTGGGAAGTCCTTCCCAGAGCCCCTGAAAGTGTCTGGTATATTAAATAATAATAAGCTCAGGTACTGGATGCAGCATGCCTGGAAATTGTACAATAGAAGTGAAGTGGCAGCCTGCCATCCAAGCCAGCCACTCCAGCGTTCACGTCTTCCTCACATCTAGTGCCAGAATCAATCAGCCGATCCAGGTCCTGATCTGATATAGCTGTTACTGGCCTGATCTGATATAGCTGTTCCTGGCATGGAAATGGGAAGGGAACCATCCCAAACAATAACAGCAAAATTAATATCTCTTTAGAAACTGCCTAAGCATACAGACACAATAACCTAATCCAACCAAAAATAAAAAATGATGCCTCTGAACAGCAGCAAGTGGAAGATAAGAACTAGTCTTTTATCGAGTCCAGAGGCCTCCTGGACAGAAGGAAAAACAAGTGGAAGATCAAATGGATTGTGGGTCAAGTAAAGCACTAGGCAAAGAGGTTTGAAGCCAAACCACAGGACACATTTGTCAAGCTCTTAAAAAAATAGAAATGCAGGATCAAAGCAGAAGCACTTTGCAAATATTAACATTTGTCACCTACTTTTACTTTTGATGTACTTCATTTTGAAGACATTTCTCCCTTTTCTCTTCTTTTTTTTTTAAAACAGGATAATCTAATCTGTCAGTACACACACTTGCCTCCTTCAAAAGAAACAGAACGACAATATTACTGAAACATGGAAGACTTTAATAAGAACAGATTAAAAGAACCAACATATGGAAAACAAATAATAAAAATATATTAAGCAGCAGTCCAGGGAAATGTTATTGACACTGTTGTCAAATGTTCTAATATAAAGGTTTTGGTAGGTTTCCCAACAAAATATAAATGAAACAATAACTCTTTGTATTGCCTCACATTCAAGTGGAGGAAGAGCATTCCTGTAGCGCTTGAGTCAGCAACAACATGATTAAAGAAAATCACATTAGCACCAAATGGGTCACATTCATTACTGATGTGTATGTATTGTTTTGGAGTTGCTACCCCATCGATTAATGGGATCAAAATATGGATTAAAAAAGAGAAATTTAAAAAAGCTTGAAAACTTTTTCTGGAGCATTTTCAGCTGTGTGTTTGTCCCTGCTACACCACTCTGCAGCTCACATTCTTCAGACAAAGACGGTGAGACGAGTCCTAACTCAATGCCGGGCTGATGTTCCTGCAAGGCTGGGTGACAGCTTTGTTTTCTTCCTCTCTTCAGTCTGAAGGATTTTGTGTCTCTGCTGACATGCTGAGCCGCGGGACTGCAGAGGGAAGCAGCATTCGAGGACCTTCAGCATGCATCGAGAGCGACCTCCTGCACGCTGAGAGATTTACAGCTCTGCGGCAGAGGTACTGCTTTGCACGGCACAAGATACATAACAACAACAATACCTCAGGCTGAATTTAGGAAATTCGGTAATTGTCAAGTGTGGTAAATCATCTTTAAAGCAAACACTCTTAAAAGCGAAGAGATAAAGTTCGTTCCCCTGCGACGAGGCGGTAGCGAGAAATACGGCAAAGCTGTGGGCAAGGTTTCAAAGCAGCCCGATCACGTTGGGTGAGATACTGCTGCCTGCTCCTGACGGGATTTCTGAGACTGCTGGCACCAGGGTGACAGGCCGGTAATCGTTAACAGGGGAAGTCTGTCTGGTGCCTGCTCTTTGTTCCAGCCCCACTTTCATATTTGAGAACCCTTATGGTATACTTTCTATTCACAGCAACGTTTTAGCCTGTCGCAAGTGTGGCCCCAGTGATTATAGTTAGGCAAATACAGCGAGAACCCACACATGCTTGAGCCCTTCAAAGTATCTTTTTTTTTTCTCCCCTCAGTTTCCACTTGTTAATATTTGACTGAGTCTGTAGTTTGAACAAGTACTTCCCAAATACATTTCATCTTTCAAAAAAAAAAAAAAAAGAAAAGCCACCGAACATTTACGGTGCTCAGACCATTTATGGCTCAAACTCGTTCTGCAGGTTCAGCCATCTGTCCTGCCTGTCCTTGCACAACCATACTCTTGTAAAATGCAGTTGGTCATCTTATTCGGGAACTCACAACGCCCCTGGCACCACATTCGGTTCCTGGATATCTCACCAGGATGACTTCTTGGAAACAGTAAAAGCAAGGAAGGTGCTAGGAAGATGTGCTTACAGCTGCAAGGGGGAAGTAGGCATTGAAATGCAGATAACAATCTCTCAAGGGATCCACCTGAAGGAAGGACATACCCAAAATGAGGGATTGTGATCATCTCTATAGAAAAAGGATGATGGGACACATGCTTCTGACTACGTTAAAGTGAGTTGCGGTACCAGCAGCAACATCAGAGCTGGGCCAACGTGATTATTACTCAGATTACCAAGTGGGGTGATTACCATTACTAACCACTATCCACATAAAAGAGCTTGTCAAGGGGATCCATTCTTGCTATTCACCGTTGGAGAAATGCACCTGAAATTTCACAGAAGTTGGAATAAATGGGGTCCCATCAACTCCAGCAGCTGCTCTTCCAAGCACTTTGTGAAGGTCTATGCAGTCTTAGCACAGGTGACTCGATGTGAATTTACACAAAGACTTCTTCATTCTGCTTCTAGCAACATAAACCATTTTAAAGAGGATATCAATGATACCGTTCTGATGGAAGTTATAACAATTGTTCTTATGTGAACCTGTTCATCTATTTTAAATCTCCTTAATCCTATGCCAGGACAAATGTGAAATTGGAGAATTTTACATACCCAGCTTCTTTTTTCAGCCATGCACATATATCAGTCCTGGATTTCATATTTCTGTACACAAGGCTATTCCCTGTATGGTGATATTGTTTGTACACCGAGATGGGGAAACAAGGACGCTGCAGTAATGATAACAAGGAAGCCCATTTCCCCTTTGAAGAAAAGCTCTTTGTTTTTTTCAAGCTTTATGACAGATGTAAATAATTGTGTGTTCTTAGAAATGATAGATATTTTTTAACATGCCAATATAGCATTATTGTAATAACCTTCAGCAAGCCTGAAAGGCTTTCACAAGAGCAAAGAAGGAGGCTGTGGGGTTCATCTCAAAGCTTGTCTAATTACACAGACTTACAGGAATTGCAAAAATAAGGTGGAAACTGCACTGCATGACAGCAATTCCACTTTCATATTGCCTTGCTTGTAACTGGAACAAAGTTACTTTAGGTGAGGCTCTGGCCTACTACGGCAATTAAAATATTCTGATCTCACCCAGTCACAGGGGGAAAAAAAACTGTTGGGAAGGCTGAAAAAGGGAGAGAAATTTTTTCTAACAGGTTAACTTCCAATAAACACATAATTAAGGTTAATAACATTTATTAATGGTGCAGGATAAGTGTTTGAATTAAGTAATTTTTTTTACCAGATCTGTCTCACTACCATAGGAAACCTCAGAACCAAAGAAACCCCAGAACCCAAGAAGAAAAACTAAAACCCATTGCTGTCCTCCCTGATGCTGTTTCAGTGCTGGTAAAACCACACCATCTCACACTGCCCCTTGCACACGTCCTGGGTGAAGGCCCGGTTTTGTTGAGCTGGGTTTTACATGGACACTTAAATAACTATCAAATTTTCCATTGGTTTCTTCCCATTCTTCTCCCAGGCCATGGATGCTGCCTCTCCATCTCTGCCATTTCCCAGACTAGATGTTAATGACACATCTCCATCGTCTTTCCTCTGTTAACCCTTTTTCCAGGTGTTTCTTTACCTTTGTAGATGTTTATTTCACTGTATCTTCTAATCTTCTTCTAATTTCCTGCTGGGAAGTCACAGGTGGAGCTGTCTTGTCATTTTCTCCCTGGAAGACACCGCTTTTGCTGTAGCACATGGAAAGATCACGGCTTTTCTTTCAGTAATAACATCTCACCAGCTCAAGCAGGTAAGCAGAGGCAACCTGCAAGCTCTTGTCTATAGAGTTTATGGTTGCTGCCGAACAACCCGTCTTTGTAGGACTTCTTCCTCCTGGAAATGCAGCCATGGAGCAGATCACATTTTCAAAGTGTAAATCAGGCTCATATCTTGGATGCAACTGGTACAGTTAGAGCACAGTCTGTTTAAATCAGCTCAGAAAGTGAAAACCAAATAATGAATGAGCACAGAAAATTAGCTTGGCAAAACTCCACCGCGATGATTTGTTTTCCAAAGTGCAGCTGATTTACAGATTTGAGGCCTCCATTGGTGCTCTCTAGGTTTAAAGCAAGATATTTCAAGAAAAATTATAGCTGAAGAGCAGTTCTGCTGATCCAGGAAATGTTGTGAGGGTGACAGTAAAAGCTCAAGTTATGTGCGAGAGGGGTATATCCCAGCCGGTACTGTTACCTCTCTGCACAAAGCGGCCAAGCAAGCGGAGTTCCTGAATTTATTGGCTTTCCAGACCCCTGCCCTGCCCATGGCCCCGCAGCCACCCTGCTACCCCAACGGGCTGGGAGCGGGTTTAGTCAGATTCCTGCGAACTCCCACCAAAAAGGCACCCTCTGGCTGGAACGGGCACGCGGAGGCTTGGCTGCCTCTGCATAGCTCCCAGCTACCCACCGCTGAAACCATCCCTTCCCATGGGGGCAAGGTGATTCCCCAAATAGTTTGGGTGCTGGGGCTGCACTCGCTGCCCAGCCTGGCCCATAGACGGTGAGTATCAGAGCATCCAATTTTAAAGTGCCCTTTTTTTTACCCAGCAGCTTTGCTTGTCATCGTTATTGCTTGCTAGTGGGACAGCTGCAGTGACCCGGGGCACCGGCTGAGCGTGGTGCAGACTCTGCAATGGGTCCCTCACCTCTGCCATGCTGCAGAAGGCAGAGGAAAGCCTTCAAGAGCTAAACCATCCCTCACCTCTGCCACGCTGCAAAGGGCAGAGGAAAGCCTTCAAGAGCTAAACCATCCCTCACCTCTGCCACGCTGCAAAGGGCAGAGGAAAGCCTTCAAGAGCTAAACCACGCATAGCAGCCCTTGGAGGAAACAAATGCTAAACAAGCCGCTTCCTTGGGCCTGCTGCAGTTTTTCTTACACTGATAATAAAGGGAGAACAAGATCTCTGTGTGCTTGCTCCTATCTGCTTTCCACCCCAAACGTTTAACGTCCATCAAATTCTTGAGCGAGGAACCAGCAGTTCTCGGAGAGATCGACCTACATGCCTCGTCAGTCGTAATGGGAGTTTTATCCCTTAATAAACTGAAAGTGACTCTTTTTTTGATGACAGAGGCACTGGTAGCTGACACCAAGTGGAATACCTGGCTGCACGCCTGCCGGCCGTGGGAAGGTGCCCACAGGCATATAGGAGCTCTCCAGGATGGAGCAGCTTTTTTTTACTGCAGCATGCAATTAGATGATAGAAATTTAAACTATCTTAAGATACAACAAAGTGCCCATCAGAGATTATAGACGCAGTACAACCCTATTAATTTTGGTGTCCTGAACATAATGATTTATACCCACCATGTCAATTGAAAAAGCAAACCCAAAGCACGATACAAACTCAAGAGGATGGATTGTGCCCTCACTTCAACTCCTATACTATAATTAAGGCATCTGGCTTATGGATGTGATTAAGGGGGACGATCTGTCTTTCAGATGATGTGACATATTGGCTAGGAAAGCAATGTGGATGTTTACTAACAGTTTCCTCACAAATAAAAATGGGAAAAAGGGTTCATTAAACTTTTAAGCTTTTAAAGTTAAGAAGACAGATGCAAACCATTATTCCACATATGATGTGAAGAATGAAAAGAGAGAGCTCCTTCCACCATGGGGTGAAAGATGGCTTTGTTTCTAGCACACCTGAACTCTAGAAGTTATGAAGCAACAGAATGGCAGGTGATATTTCAAACTATTAATTTATGTGGGTCTACGGAAAGAGAAGCTAAAAAGTTCTGCCACAATATTCTCATGACCAGAAATACTGACAGTTATCAAACCATCCTCAGGAAGCTGGGAGAGGCTTTAAGAAGAAGAGTTTTGACAGGACAGAAATTGGAAGGAGACACACTCAAATTACCCAGAAATGACTTGGCTGCAAGAGGGGCTAGTCAGAAATGTAAATTCAGAGTTAAAGGCGTAAGATTTTCCAGGTGGCATTGTGATGCCTTGCACAACACTGCCTGGACCTCTGTGGCATGTAGATTTTAGTGGTGTAAAACCAGCAGCGTATGGGGCATCCTCTCCACTGAAGTGATACAGAGATGTGGGTGTTGCAGAAAGCCCTGTCCTGATGCCGGGACGTCCCCACTGAATAGACAGGGGACAGTAACGCTTGGGGGCAGCTGGGAAACATGGCCCGCACCAGTCCAGCTGGGCAAACAGGACTGGACCCACACCCTCCCCGCCACCCGGCGCCTGCCCAGCAAGATGTTTCGGGGTTAGGAGCATTTTTTCAGCTTTTTCTTAGAAAAAAAGAAAAACATTTCACATTTTCAGGGTTTTTTTCTTGCTTCAATTTCTAGCCCTGGCTTCTTTCATGCTACAAGTTCTTCCTCTTTATGCCATCTCCATGACTTTCTTTTTCTCACAAACAGAAGTGGAAAAAATAAAAGGAAAAAAAATAGAAGGGAGCAGGGAAAGGTGATAAACCAAAAGGGCAAAAAAAACCCCAGAAAACCCCTCTATTTTTCAATGTCAGATTTATTAACACAGAAAGATGTTGGGGGGATAACAGAAATTTCTCCAAGAAATTTCTTTTTCTGAAGATGAAGTCTGAAACATCATAATCTTTTTATTTTCATTTACAAATTTTCAACTGGTTGTTTCCTATATCTGTAAAGTACCCTTGGAAAGACTTAATAGCTCCTAAGTGTATGTGAAACCAAACTCACCACCCTGAGACTTAAAATTCTCAGAAGGACAGCGCTCAGCAATGCAAAGCATGAGACTATTACTTCTTATATTTGCACATCATCATTATCTAATTGAAACTGTAGCTGAAGGAGAGAGAGGGAAAACCACAGAGCTGACTTCATGTGGCTACCAGAGAAAATTTTTAATTGCCTTCATGTAGATAATATTATTTTTTCATCAGTGCTTCAGGATACAGTAACGGGACAGCTCAGCACTGTACGTGCCATTCACACAGAGTGGCGTGTTGGTGGCATGAGCAGAAGTTTGGGTGGGTTTTTTTTTGCAAGTGCTTCGCTTTTTTTTCCTGTGTTGGTGGCATGAGCAGAAGTTTGGGGGTTTTTTTGCAAGTGCTTCGCTTTTTTTTCCAACAGATGTGGGCAAAGTTTTGTGTAATTTTCCAGTGACCTTGATGATGCAATTCTGTGTGACTGCTGCCCTAGATGACATCAAAGATGCCACGCTTGTTATCAGGTGGCGGGCAGCCCCAGCCAGGCGAGGGACACCCTGAGGGCACCCGGCAGTGCCAGGGGCAGATAGCCCTCCAGCCTGCATTGGTTAATGAGCTTCTCCTGGGGATGCTCTTACTGCTCCCCTCCATTTTTCTGAATGGGGGAAGTTACAGGGCTGGCAGTCATAAAACGCAGAGAGGCATCATCAGGTAGATGATGATATACCACAAATAAACTGAATCTATTTATGTCCCCTTCCAAATAGAGAGAGGATGGTCCCAACCCAGCAACAGCACGTGCTTAACTCCAACCAGGGGCTCAAACCCCACTGAAAAGGTTAAATTCAGCCCCCTTTGAAGTCATCAAGGGCAAACCTTCACCTCAATAGGGCCAGTTCCTCCTCCCAGCGCTAAGTGCTTTGATGAATCAGCACTGTAACACCCAAACGAGGTGCAAAGCAACATCATCTCTTCCAGGGTCCCTCCCTGATGCAGGCATAACCCTTTCCAGACTGGAACTGGAAAAGACTGGAGCCGGGACCAGGGCATGGCCCTTCCACCCTTTCTCCTATAGATCATCAGGAATATCAGTGGGAAACACCACCCACATTAAGTCCCCGCTCCTCTCCACAGCCTGGCCACAGGCAGACAGTGAAGGGTGGTGACCCTCCAGAGGCAATGGGGAGAAGGAAGCAGAACTAGCATTCCCCAAACCCCTCTTTGCCATGGGAGTCCCTGATCTTGCTCGAAAAACCTCCTCGCCAACCTCACAGGTACAGAGGAAACCAACTACAGACCAGAACTGCAAAAATGTGGCTAACATTACCCAAAAAACCTCCCATCACAGCCAGATTCTCTTTTAATGTTACACTCTCCCTCCCAAAAAAGATGAAAGCCACCTACACCCAGTGTTTCAGGTGGTTGAATGTTAGTTATTTTTGTGGTAGGACCTGGAAAACTAACCTATGAGAGGTTTCTACCTGCTCCTCTTCGAATACTCCTCTCTTTTTGGTCCCTCTTCCACAATTTCTTTTCCCTGCAAGCCTGGGATAGAGGTTTTAGCAAACAGGTGATCTGTCTCCCAAGTGCTCTATACACAATGAGGCAATAAGGAATGAAAATTGCCCATTAATCCCTGGTTTTCAGAATTGTTTTGCATCACGTTTCCTGCTATACCAGGTAAGAATTTTCTGATCAAAGCAAGTCCTTTCCAAAGCATCTTTAAAAAAAAAAAAAAAAAGAAGAAGGCAGAAAATGGAGTGAAAAATAAGAAGGAAGAAAAAGAAAAGATAAGCTCTGGTCAATCAAACCCCAGGTCTCTTGTCTCCAGTTTGTGATATGTTTTATGATCTCAGACACAACAGATTGTGAGCCTGCAATGTTTGGAAATAGTAGATGATTAAACCTTCTGGCCAGGTGTAAATGCAACCTTTGTCTTCTGATGACTGTGTGAGAATTACCTTCCTTCTCAAAGTCCCCGGCTGGCCCTGCTCTCTTCACTGTTACAAACGTCCCCTGCTTGGAGCTGCAACCACAATGTGCTTCCACTTTATTTCTCATCTGTCCAGGCACCAACGCAATCCATATCACTCCAATTGTCCTGAGATACAGCAAAAAAAAAAAAAAAAATGCTGAGCAGGCTACTAAAAATTTGAAAGAATGTGGCCTGTGAGTTTTTCTACTTCTTCTCCCGGGGGGATTTTGTACCAGGTAAATAATAAAAAATGTGTAATGATTGACTAGGCTTTTAAACCTGAGCTGAAGGTAAGTTTGCCTTGCTGTTCCAGTTAAATATTCTCACTAGCCCCCTTCTCTTTCTCCAGTTTATCATGCCACAAAGTCCCCTTCAGCCTGATTCATTCTTTATTCTTTAGAAATTTGGGCAACAGTCAAATCTGACCTTTAGAGTCATAAACAAATTAAATTGTTTCACAACCAAATAATATGAAACAATATTGAATAGCTAGGCTTCCGCCGAGTTTCCTCTTAAAGAGAAAGAAGCCCCAAAACAGCACAGACATGGGAGATAGAGGGAGAGAGAGGGAAGACAAGGCGTGCTGATACTCTGCACGGCAACGAGATGGCGAAGCACCGGGGTCTGGCTCCGGACTGACAGATATCAGCACTTTGGAAGATGCTGTGAGAGGCATTTATTAATTATTTACTCTTCTGGGAGCAGAGTGCTCCCCAAGAGGCATGCCCTGCTGCAAGTCTGTTGCTGCAGACACACCAGGCGCTGCCAGCACCCCACACTCTGGCTACGGTTCAAGGTGAAACCCAAAGGTGGCTGAAGCGGCCTTGGTGCCACCAGGTCGGAAACCATTTCTCCTCTCCCCTCTGTTTGCCTGAACTTTGGCTGCATGTGGTCCAGCCTCCCTGCACACGCGGCACCCACCGCCGCCGCGCACGGTCCCGCTGACACGGGCGAGGGGCAGGACTGTGTCACCTGCTGTTGGCTCTGTGGGGACATCCTTGGGAGCGGGGACGTTCCCTTCCCCTTGCCTTGGGTGCGTGCCCGGAGGCTGCCAGCCCCCGGGGTGGCAAGCAGGGAGCCCTCTTTGGGTAGATGCTGTAGGGTTCAGCACGTTTGCAGAGCATTGCTGGAATGTGAAGCATCTGGGGCAGATGCGAAGACATGATAAGGCTCCTTGCTGTCCTTAAAAACACTGTGAAGTGGCCAGGTAGGGATTCCCCTGGCAAAGGGGGATTTCCCTGCCTGGCATGGAGCGGATCCCAGTTGCCAGCAAGGCTCTGGGACCATTACAGGCAGCCCAGCCTTGGGCCCCCGGGGAGATCCGCTGTGGTCCCCCTCTGCTGTGGGCGGCAGGGTGGCATCCGCGCGCTGGCTCACCCTGTCCCCTTTGCAAGGGGACACCCCAACCAGGGATGGGCCACCCCTCCTCCTCCCTTGCTTATGCAGTTATGCAGTTTTTGCACAAAAGCACCAGACGGAGAAAGAAACAGAACAATAAACAGTGCCCTGGGCTGATGCCAGCCATGCGGCGCAGCAGCTATATTGGGAAGGTGGGGGCCCACCGGCCCCTTGCTCCTACACCATGGCCGGCGCAGGCGTCCCTGCACCCCTGGCTGCCCATCGTCACAACACCGGCCCGTCCACGGGGCATCTGTACCAGCACCGGGACCCCCAGGGATGGCGTTTCTGTGCTGTGCCAGCACTGAGCCTGGGGAAATTCACTGTCCTCATCTCAGTTGCATGGGGCAGCTCCGGGCTGAGAAGCAGTCATGGGCTGGGCATCAGGGACACGCACCGCGTCGGCACAACCTGCGCTTAAACAGCATCACTCTCAGAATGGTGCGCTCATATACGCTTAGCATAAAGAGATCCCAAACCACGATTAATTCTTCCCATACATGACATCTGCACACACGACACAAGCAAAGATCTGTTTATAGGAGACATATGAACAACACACGTAGCTGCTGCTTTTCTCCTAGGCTGGACACTCAGCCTAGTGCTGCGGACAACCATCCACGGCCTAAATTGCTGTTATTGTCACTGATACGAAAAGCCTTTAATTATCCACAGGTTTGTACCATTTACAAAGTGGAGGCAGACATGAAGCACATTTGGATGCCTTAATTAACCTCAAGAATTATGAAGCCGTGCCTGTAACTGAAATATAGTTTTGCCTTTTGTAAACCATTTGACAGAAGAATGATGAGGCTAAGAATTAGATGTAGGAATACATCTAAATATTTACACTACGTTCATTACACCAGTATCTGAGCGCATGTTTATCTTATAACCTCCACTTCTACATCCGTTAATTTTGCTTTGCTGTATTACCCCATGTTACCTATTGCATGGTGCCACGGGCGCCCTCCTGCAGGGGCTGCCTGGGTCCGGGACGATTCAGGTACAAGCCCTTTTTCTGGGCAATGTATTTCCCATGTTCTCAGTGCAAGACTTGCTGAGGCTTCAAAACCAGGACACTGGATTAAACAGACTCCTGACCTAAACCAGACTGGCAATCCCTACCTTGTATAGCCCCGACGAACTAAACCCCCTCACATCGTATTTCAAAGTCCTCTGACACAGAGCTCCAGCCACCACATTTCATTACGGCAAGAAAATGCTGCGGCAGGGCTCCAGTAGCTGCTGTCATCCAAATGCTGACAGAAACGGAGGTTAAGGGTACTAAATGTTTTACTGTTAACAAAGCCAATGTAATGATGTTTCACTATTAACAAAGCCAATGTAATGTGGTTTTTTTTGAAGATTGGAGAAAGCAGGACGCTGCCAGCAACGATCCTGAGATACATGTAAAGCTGTGAAAATAACTTTGAATATTTAGAAGTCTTCTAACTAAATAAAATGTGTGTATTACAATCAAATGTTTTGCTCTATCTTT
Organism: Aptenodytes forsteri; assembly: GCF_000699145.1. Taxonomy (NCBI): domain Eukaryota; kingdom Metazoa; phylum Chordata; class Aves; order Sphenisciformes; family Spheniscidae; genus Aptenodytes; species Aptenodytes forsteri. The sequence goes on from NW_008796043.1 coordinate 6,765,062, forward strand.
AATGATTTTTTTTCATTTAAAATATGTTAGCCAATAAAGTGAAGAAAACTAATTCTGAAAAAAAAAGTCAACATGCTCGATTTTGAAAAGTTCAAAACGAAACTTATTGTGCCTTGGAATTTTGCTCCTAAAATACATTTTCTAGTAAATAAATTGTTTGTCCAGAAGAATCCATCTAATTCTACACTAATTACAGTGAAAAGCAATGTTAGTAATTATACACACACACACACACACACACAAACACACACTCGCACAGGAATTTACCTTTTTTTTTTGCCCATGGAACAGAACTGCAAGTGCTGCAGGCAGAAGTTTTGACCAAAGAGCATTTTGGAGCTTTTGCATTAGAAAGCTAAACAATTTGACAGGATATTTCTAATTTTTCCTACTAGACCTCATGACACTTGCCCCTTGTCCCATTCCAGAAGATCTCTTTTGCAGTCAGCATCTTCAAGGAGATGGTCCCAGCAGAGGCTTTCCCTCAGCATCCTCCGTTCCGCCTTCCCAGCCCACCTCCTGCTGCTCCGAGCGCCAGACACGGGCATCAGAGGTGTGATCACAGTCTCAACGCGTGACAGTTCTTGAACTGGGGTGACACTAATCATTTATCACCGTCGCTTTGTTTCTACTAAGCTAATAAAAAAAAGGTTTTGTCATTTCCGTGAACGCATTTCTTCTCCCCACACACACTAATTTCACCAGTCAGTGCCCTCAGCGTGGCACTGGGCAGTGGCAGCTCCCTTGCCATCCTCCTTGAAGAATGAGTTTTGCTTTGCAAGGGACAATTAACATTTGCCAGCCGGATGGAGAGGAGGAAAGCCATCCCACCCTTGGCAGCCTCATCCCCTGGGGAGCGGGTGGGAGATGTCGGCTGCCACCAGGAGCAGAGCCTGGGAGACCAGCCTAGGTGGGATGGGAATTTGCCTCCTCGACACACGTTGGCAGGTAGCTGCTGGGGAGCCCAGCATGGGGATCCCAGGCTTCTCACTCGGGGCAGTCTCACATTTGCACTGCGGGGACATCTCTCACCTCCATCCCCATATCTAACAGCAGTTGTGGTTGCTGGGACTCAGCCCCAGACTGTTTCATGCTATTCCTGTTTCATTCACCTGCTATTATCTTCTGCCGTTCTTCAGAAATTACTGCCAAATTATGCTGCTTTTTTTTTTTTTTCCCCTTCCCCTCCATCATTAATTCCTTTTCGAGGGTGGAGAGCTTCCCAGATCACCCTCCACCCACTTACACACATGCGTGCACACACATTTTGTAGAAAGTGTTTACTTATGCGGGGGAAATAGTTTAAAAGGTAAATGAAATAGAGGACGCAGCCTGGATTGGCTTAGCAACACAAACAGTGCCAGCAGGTAAAGGGCCCAGGCCTGTTCTTTCCCACCTCAGAATTGTTTTAAAATGACACCCCTTCATAATTAATTGTACAGCACCTGATTAGTCACTATTGACAGACCTAGAGCCAATTAACTCTTTTTTTTCTTCTTTTTCTTCTTTTTTTTAATCTGGCTGTGGAGAAAATATGAAGTGCCTGTAGCCACACATACAATATACCTCCTGGTAATTACATCAGGCAGCTGAGCAATTAAAGCCAGCAGTATCAGCTCAGGAGCTGGAGGCTACAGTAGCAGGATCACAGCCCAAACTTAGCCTTTAATATGAAAATGAAGAAGGGAAGCAACAAATCCAATAAACCCTAGAAGTCAAACAAAGCCAACTGGGAGTTCGTTTGTTGATAAGCCGAAGGAAGAAATGCGGCTGATAAAGCCAGGCGCTTCTTCTGCTGCTCCAGTCTCTCTCTTGTGGGTGAGGAGGATTAAATTATTCAGGAGGCAGCCCGAATCCACCCAAGTGGGAAGGTGATCCCAGTGGCAGAAAAACACGTGTGTACACTTCATTAGCAATGGAGTCGGGTCAGAAGGGGTGGGTTTGTACCCCTTCCCACTTCCAGGCATCTGTGAGCACTTTGCAAAGCAAATGAGTTTGCTATGGGACAGGACAAGGACACATGACACCAGGGGAAGAGACCGGCAGCTTTTGCTCACCTTGATCTAAAACAACATTATCTTGCTGGAAACTTTGAAAGAACACAGTCAGTCTCCATTACGAAGAAAGCAGTTGAAGTCCTCCATCTCCAGATCTCCAGCAGCCCGCTTCCCCAGACACACCGATTTCGTGCACCTCAGTGCTGTATCAGTTTAACACAGCCATTGTACAACCCAGTAAAGCTGAGTCCTGCCACTGTGCAAACACTTTATTCTCAAAGAAGAGGATCCGTACAAGACCTTAGCCAACTTCAGAGTACTTCTGAGTAAGGTATTAAGCCAATATCAGTGCCTACATAGCTGCTTGCTCCAGTGTGAGTTAATCAGTTTAAACCCATACCTTTAGATAAATACTTGTGTGCAGGCAGACAATCACTTGGGATTTGACCAAAGCTCAGTGAATACAATGTGAATGAATGTGCATGCTGAATAAATAAATAATTAAAGAGCCACTTAATTAAGGCTCCTCTGTAGCCATTCTTCTTGCAGAAGAGGCACTGCACGCAGAAAACCCCGGGGTCAGCTCTAAAGCAGATTGCATGACTTTGGCAAAGGATCTGCTGCTCTGGAAGCTGAGGAGCTCATCAGGAATATGTTGCTCTGGAAAAACTCTCCTGCATCAAAAGACCTCCACATAGCCCGTATTTAAACATCTTTAACATGGGTGATTTTACATCCCAGATGTAGCGACTCCCAAACTCAGGCCCAGAAGCACAGGAGACTGCAGAGCAGACCCCACAGATGACTGACGTGAACCATCTTGGCTCCAGGAGGAGTCCAAGCCACCTTGGGTCTAAGGTGACAACCCCTTCTAAATGTGCCCAGCCCTGGACTGAGCTGATATGCATGGTCCAAACGTGCCCTGAGTTACTTTCTCAGTTTAAACCCGTACAAAATGCAGCATACGGTTAATAGAAATTGCACCAGTTGAGAAAGAACCAAATCACAGCTATTTATAGTTATACATTAGGGTCCAGTTCTCCTTGGAAGAGTGTAAATACTGCACCAGTTGATGTCCACACAGCCCATAGACGAACCCTGGGATCAGGACCATATGTGTCCTCCCGCACTTGTTCACAGCTACTCCGTAGAGAATCAGCATTTATGGCTCAAAAGAATGCGGCAAGGACTTTGGAAAAAAGAAAATGAGCCACACCTTCACTTTTAACTGGAATCAAAATTGTTTTATTTCTGTAAAACCATTATTAGCCTCAGTCATCATCTGTTTACAGGAACCATGACACAGGCTCTACCTGAAAACTCAGTTTTCTGAAGAAACACTCTGGAAATACGACTGAACTCACACCCCTAAATATTTGCAGAACAAGGGCCTACGCAGAGGCAAGGAGTCACAAGAAGAAGAAAGGATTATAGAATAGCAAGCCTACAGGGTGAGGCAGCATATCGGGATCACAGTGGCAAGACAACACAGCTTCAGAGAAAAGTGCATGAATCTCACTTTAGTTGCGAAATTTTTCTTCTGGTTCATTTTTAGGCCGTAAATCACCTTTCAGTCTTGCTTTACCTCTTATTTTTCAGGGAAGAATCTTACACCAATTCTTCATTCCTGTTTTCTCATCCTCTTCCAGAGTTTCTGCAAGGAGTAGGTTTTCTGCATTTTCCGTTCCAGAAATCTCTTACAGGATTTGGCCCTACAGTTGATGTTGTAACCAGCAGTCACACCTCATATTTTATCCTATGCCTGCTGAAACAAACCATGGAGCTCCTGCTCCAGTAAAGGGTACATATACTTGGATGACAGCTCAAAAGATGGGCATCCGACACTACGTATGGAAAGAATAGCTGAACTGATTTTCCATGGAGGAGAGGTACAAAATTCAAAATGCTCTTCTGGTAACGGATACAGGTACTCACACTGAAATTTGAACTCTCAGAGTCAATTCACAACTCATTTAACACGGCACTATTTAAATGCTGAGTCAGAAGTTTACAACCAGTTTCCCCTGACCCACCACTGAGCTATGCAGCTGATGCCTAACTCACAGCCTATACCTCCAAAAGGAACATTTATACTCTTTAGCCCAACCGACTCTTGCTCTCTAGATCTTGGCTTAACTTCTGCAAATGACTCCCTTTGCTCTTCAAAAGTGGCTTATATCTTCAGCAGCAAACCACACTCACCACTGTCCTCCTGAACCTGGTAGCTACCTGGATTGCCTGGCCTTAGTGACAGATGACTTTTGATAACAAATCAGAGTCTGTTCCAGAGGAAGAAGAAGAGTTGGGTAGTCTTTGAGGGGTTCAGTCCCCAGGTTTTGTTAAGAAAGCAATGCTCTTGCCTATACATCTCTATACATCACCTCAAGGTTTCTCTCTTGCATGTCTTCAGAGACGTGTAACTTTACCCACAGGTTTTGTCCTCCTGGTTTGAAATAATTTCCCTGGCCTATTACTCAGCCAGAGCCAATCTTCTTTCCCTCCTCCTCATCCACATGCAGAGACTTTCCTCTCTGACTCCCACAGCTGCTTCTCTTTTGCAAGACCTGTCTCCACGCAGCTGTGCTAACAGGTCTCTGCAGGATCCTGCCCGGTCCCCAGGGTCCCCCGCCGGCTTTCCAGCTGCCTGGTGTCAGGAGGTTAATCCTAGCACACGCAGGCAGGCAGGTCCCACACGATCTGTTAGGGCACCCCTAACAGATCACCTCTCCCTCCATCCCACTCCGTTTTGCTCCGCTCTGGTCTCACTCAGCACTAAAGCCCGCACAAGGGTGACTTAGCAGGGGTTTGGTTTGCCGGCTCGTGTCCTCCTGACCTTCCCACAGGAGTCACCCACTGCCGAGCCTGCTCCATCAGGACCCCCGGTGTTCCCTGTTTCCAGTCAGGATGTCTCTCTTTTCACCTCTTCCATCTTCCTTGTGAAAATGAAAACCATACCTCGTAGCTGCAGTTCCAGTCTCCAGCACTCTGGTTGCAGGAGTGGGCAACGTAAGCAAGGAAAAGCCATGTTCTCGCAGCCTGAGAGCTCAGGGCTTGAGAGCCCAAGAGTCGGCTCTGCCTAGTTCTTCTCATTGCCCTAACCTTGTGCTCTCATTTCACCACCCCCTAAGTTAGGTTCTTGGTATAAAAATGTCTTTGGGGTACTCAGTTCAGCTGAAAAGTGCGCCCTGCATTAATGGATTGGCTGTTACCCCAGAAAGAGTGCTCTGGGCTTCCTTATCTGAAAGGCACTGGCATAGGCGTGGGGGAAAGACAGGCACAAGGAGCTGTATGGATGCTCTCAGATACAAACATAGGACACAGGGTCATCAGGCAATGGAAATCCCTACTAACCATGATGGTGTCTCTGCCCTCAGTAATGCTCGAAGAAAATAAGGAAGTCATTAATTTCTGGAAGACATACTTGATCTTTTTTGCAGAGTTTGCAGTGATCTCACTGACATCTCTTAAAACCCATCAAAGCCACTCCACAACTCAGTCCTGAGCTCTCTTAGGATGGGCGCTTCTCCACAGCGCCCAGTTTAGATATTGATGCTGTGCAGGGAAGCATTACAAACGGACCATTTCATGAGGTTAGTCCTGCTCAGGCTGCAGGTTCCTGTAGGCCCTGGGTGACAGCCAGGTCCACAGCACTACAGCTTCTGAACAAGGAGAAGAGCATCCCAAGAAGCAAGCTACGGACTGCAAATCCTTGTTAAGAGTTTCACAGGTGAGGTAGTCAGTGGTGGGTTATATGATGAATGTTATCTTTAGCAGGACAATCTTCTTGCTGCTTTGCTTTGCGGGAAGTACCTGGAGAATGGCTGAAGTTGGAAGTGCACTCCAACTGGAGTTGGGGGGAGAGGGGAGGTGAGGGCACACGGAGGCAAAGGGTGAATGTGAAATCTGCAGGCACAGCAGTGTTTGATGCTGCCTGAGAGGACACTCCAGTTACAAGTGTCTCAGGTGATTCCCAGAGGTGGAGATCTGAATGCTAGTGTCAGAGAGGAAGCAACCAAGAGCCAAGGTCTTCCAGGAGCCTGTTGTTCCAGACCATGTAGGTGCAGACTGAAGATGGGTGTTGGGAAAGCACTAAGGATGGGAAAGCTGGACACAATGGCCCAGGAGCTGGCGTGGGAGTCTGGAAACTCAGGTCCTGTTGCTCATCTCTACATCTGACCTGCCACGAGGACTTCACATGAGCTCCTTTGCCTCTACCCTATGGTATCTACTTAGGTAACAAGCATCCTGGAGGTTGTGATGTTGCCTTCATATGTGTGTGTGCGTCAGCGAGATCAACAGATCCCCAGATCTCAAGGTGTTGCAGCAACATGAATGATCCTAACAAGAGGAGGAGCGAGAGGCTGTGAGGTCCTGCTTCCCCAGGTCCTGGGCAGCTGTAATCCATTAGAGATGACATTGTAATAAATGTTGATCATTATTTGTTAGTGGGGAAGAAGTGTTGGGGGTGGGAGGGCAATGCATTCAGGCTGAGTGCTTCAAGCCAGACGCTGAGGAAATGCTGGCAAACCTGGATGGTCTGAGCACGGGGGACACCTTTCAAATCTTCATGGGAGTCCCACCTTGCTCATCAGGAAAGACCTACCAGTGAGTTTGTACTCCTAGGGTTATTCATCCCTGACGCTCTCATGCTTGCTCCGGCTGTATTTTTCCAGCTTTTGAGTTTGGAGGAATGTGAGGAGGAGAGAAGAGAGGGAGACTAAGAGTCCTGCACATCAGGGTGGCTTTGCTTCCGCAGGTTTGAAGCTATACATATGTAAAAGAGATGTGCCTGTACCCATATCAGCAGATATGCATTAGCCATGGGTCTATCTAAGGGGTATTCTGTGTGTAACAGCTCTGACAGACTTGAATTATTGTTCTTTCTCATTAATAGTGGTTAGAAATTATTGTTTCTATTCTGCAGATTATTTTACCATTACAAAATTTTGCACCATTTTGACACCAAAGTATAAACGTGAATTGCTATCTTATTTTAAATTACAGAATGGATATTCTGGAGGGCTTTGTTGGGATAATTCCAGGAAACTTCACTTCGCCAAAGGTGATTCAGTAGTTGAATAGAACCTACAGCTACTTAGAGCAAAATACTGAAATAACAGATTTCAACTTCATCCTCCACATGAAATACAGAAGACTTAATGATTTGTTTCAATATATTCAGTGCCACCAGAACTGGAAATTTCTGCATTAAATGTTTAGAAATTTCAAAAGGAATAATTGTTCCACCCAGGCTTTATTAGATCCTCCAGTTACACCAAGCGTCACTACTTCTAGTTTGCATATTTTTTTATTCTTCTCTTTTTCCTTTGCATGTAGGCATTAGTCCACAGGTACTAATATTCAAGAAGCAGGGCCCAGAGGGAGATCATTTGAAAGACTTAGTAATCTCTGAACAAACTATGTCTAAGAGAAGCCACAAGTTTTGCCACAGTGGTCCAGCTCTGACTGGCGGGATGCTCCACAGTACTCCCACCAGTATATCACTATTCCAGAGGACCATTCAATCCTGCCAACTTTTGCTCATTTTTCAGTACATATTTGACCGAGGGTTTGTTCAAACTAGGGCATGATACCCAAATGATACCTGCTCATCGGCAGTGTTTGCTGTTTAGTGTTTGCAGTGTCATTTTCTACCGTCTTCAAGCAATTGAGTAAAGATACAGGAACTGCACCATGGGACTGGGGCAACATGCCACAAGTTGTCTCTGATAAATATTTCATCAGATAAGCAGCATGTTGGTCTAAGAACCTGTCACAAAGAGAAAATTTACTAGATAGATAGCTTATTTCCAAGGAAAACCTGATCAGCTTGAAACTTTGGCAATCTACTTCCAGCAGCAGTCAAGACTCAGTCTTTAAAGAAAAAAAAGGTTGAAAAACTAAAACCATAATGCACCTGGAGAATTGTGCATTCTTGTTACAGGAAAAAGCTCTACCTCTGTCCCTACTGCTTCTAGCAGGTTGCTAAGGGTGCAATGGGGTCCCACCAAGTAGGGGCAGGGAAATAGATAGAGCACTAATGGATTACTGGCTCTTGGTCTGGTGTCCACACTTCCAAAAACACCAAAAAAAGTGGAGGATGTGCAGGAAAATACAGATCAAAGGCACCATCTGTCAGTGTTCAGCTTTCTAAAAGAAGGCTGAGTTGACTTGCTGATGGTACAAATTCATTCAGAAGGAAATGGTGTCACATAGCAAAAGCCTCTTCTTCTGGGTAGAGGAAGACACAACATAAATAGCTGGAGGTTGAAACCAGATTTAAAAAAAGAAAAGCTATGTGAGAACTAAGAACTATATTTTTACCGGTGAGGATGAACAGCGTGCCAGCAAAGGATGGCAGCCTTGCTGGTAGATGTGTTTCAGCCAAAGGCAAGCTGCCGGGCTCACCAAAGGGATGAAATGCAGGGAGGAGCTGTGAGGCCGGCATTAGGTGGGAGGCCCGCAGAGCTGCACTGCTGGTGCCTTCCAACCTTTCACAAACAACGTAGGAAGGACTAAAACTACTAACACTTGTGTTTAGCTGTTGCTGTCAGTAGCCACCTGTTACACAATTTTTCCTGATTTTCATCTTTCACAATAATTTCTATTCCTGTAGGAAAAGCTTTGGAACCTCACGAGCATCTTTGTCCACTTACTTCAGTGCACATATAATTTTTCACAGCCCAGACCACCCCCATCCACTTGCTAACCCCTTAGCTTTCCCAGATCGTTGCATTTCCAGATGCTAAACACTAATCACCAAGCAGGGAGGTGTGTACGATCACCAGAAATAGATCTTTTACATCCTACATTATGTCATAACAAATTATTTGCCATTAATGAATTTCACCAGGACTAGCAGGGTGGTGCTCGCAGGTGTGGTTTTCAGAAATCCCAGCGGCAGCTGTCTGAGGCACAGCAGCCACAGAGACACCCGCAAGGGTGCGTGCAATGGTCAGACCTGAGAAGCAACTGTCCAAAAGACAGAGACATGAAGAGATGCAAGAGACAGAGAGGTCTAAGGTCAGCTTAGGCTGGCATTGCTTGAACAAATGCAAGCTGTACGAGAGACTTGTTGATTCAGGGTACCTTTTCCTCCTTTTCTGCTTTCTTTTTTAATGCGTCCTCACCCATAACATGCCTTATCCTTTGTTTTCCCACAGTTCTCCCAGTCCATAGTTCTCCTTCCCATCCCTGGCCTATTATTTCTCCACTGCTAATGAAGTAAACCTCAAGCAGAGGCAGCACTGGTGGGGGTCATTACAAATCAGCGCTCCACAAAGTCAATTCAGAGCTGACCCTGCATTTCCCAAGGGTGGGATGGGGTCACATCCCAGTGCTTTCAGTAGCACCATCGATGGCACCACGCTTTCCCAGATGGATGTCCTGCAGCTTGTCAGCCCAAGGGACGGTGGCAGCAGCAAGGCTTCCCACTGTGTTCGCACAGAGCTGCTTATTTCTTCAGCCCCTCCACCTACCCTTGCCAAGAAACATCTTCCCTGGCCAGACACCCCATATTATGACTAAGGCAGAAGGCCACAGGTTTAGTCAGTTTGTGTACAGTTTGCAATTATTCAACTGTTTTAATGAGAAGAAAGACCTTGAGGCCCGTGATGTCAGAGATAAGAAAGTGTGGAAAGCAGCAGATGTGTGACCTTGCCACTCTCCTATTGCTTTCTCCTTTGTTCTGTGTGCTGCAGCTCTTCAAGGTTTTCATACCGGGAAGGGGTGAGGGGAAGGCGAGATGCAGGTTTCACAGTAACTCAAACTCCCGGCTTGTGGAGCAACCCACTGGCTTTTAATACAAGCCACTGATGGTAACCAAAATCCAGCAGCTGCTTGAGAGTTGGGATCTTGCAGGCTGCATCCCTTTCCAGTATCTGGATATTTGTACTCATGGGTCAGCTGGATAAAAGTTCTCAGTATTCAGTATTTGCCTGGACAGAGAAGTTTTCCGAAAGAAAAATTTCAGTTCATGGTCACTGAAAGCCTTTTTCATACAGAACAGTATCTCCAAAGGGGTGAACATGGTTGACTGAAACATTTCAGTTTGACGTGCGTTTGTGCCCTTTGGCCTAACAGGGAGAGCTGCACTGTGAGAGCTGGAGCCAGCAAACAGGCATGGGTACCTAAACCAGACCTTAACGGTCCCAGAGGCACCTAAGTACAAAGGTTGGGTGCTCCACTTCTCTGCCCAGGTGCCACTACACCCTTCAGACACCTGGGATATACCTGGTTTCTTAAGGCATGGCCAAGCTGAGTTGCAAAACACCTAAACCCTACAGGTGCCTGTGCCAAGGTGTCCTCCCACCTGTCTTGCCAGCAGCATCGTCTCTGCTCAGCACAGTCTGGAGGTGGGGTTGGTGCTGTCTCACTTGCCTTCAAAGCTGCCTCACATATCTTCAAGCAAAACAGAAAAATACAGTTCGATGCAAAACTGGTTGGATAACCCAGTCCAAGGAGCAGCTATTGGTCGTTCATTGTCAAAAAGGGGAGAGACACAGAAAACGACACAGGGCTGGTGCCCAGCTCTACCTGGCATCATTTGTCACAGCACGAGGGAACATAGACTGCAACCGCAAACCTGGCAGATACAGGTATTTGGGAGAGAGGATCAGAATTTAGAATTTAAAAAAAAGGGAAAAAAGGAAAAAAAGAGACATTGTTTTGATAATTTAGAGAAGTGGTGTGACAAAACTCAGTGGGGAAGTGTGCAAGGATCTACAATTAGGCAGGAATAATCAGCTGAACAAATATCAAGTGGAAACGGCAGGTTAAGCAGCAGTTCTGTAGAAAAGACTCTAAATCACACTATTACCAAAACCAAAACCAATAAAGCAAACATAATGTTGGAAGGAATAACAAGCAGCATTGCCCGTTCAAAGAAATTACCCTTTTATTCAGTGCAGTCCTGATATACTGCTGCTGCTATAGTGTAGCCAGTTTTGGGCAATGCATTTCAGGAAAGATGTGGACCCCTTGGAGGAAATCCAGGGACAGTGGAGGTCTGGGAAACATGACCTGCATGGGAGGGCTGAAAGACCTGGATGGCTTAGGTCAAAAACCAGATGACTGATGGGGATGCAGTAACAACCCTCAGCTACATAAAACAGCTCATAGATGAAGAGGGGAACAACTCTGCTCCCCTGTTCGTAATGGACAGGGAGAAAAACCTTTCTAATGGTAAGGGGGGGTCCTTAAGAGTAATGTAAGAACATCTTTCACAACAAGACTCACATATAGTTGGTCACTTCTTGGGCAGAGAGATGTTTTTGGAGACCTATTCCAATCCCTCTGTCCATTTCTGTGCTCCAGGCATAGGATCCCCCCTCACATGCACGCAGGCAGGCAGCCACCCTTACGAACCCAGCACCAAATAAACGTCCTCACCACCAGCCTTCACGCACGGCTCCTTTTGAAATTATTCCACTTTGCACAGGAGGACAATGGAGCCATTTGTCTGGAGATGGAGATCACGCTTGTCTGGCCCAGTCCTTGCAGGTCTGGTCGGAGCAGTGTGGATTGGAAAAGGTCGTCTCAGCTGCCAGTCCCTGATGTGGCTGGCCAGCTACTCCTGGGGCGTCGATAGGAAAGATAGGCCTATTTGAAGAGTATTTAGAGCATCTGTGTTACCCCGAAAATACTTCCTGAGGGAGTTTCTCTCCCTTCCTTGAATATAGAGGTAGCTAGGGTGATCAGGAGGCTAGATAAACAAACTAGATGCATTGGCTTATATGATCTCCCCTTTCCCCAAAATGCCCTGCTTGGAAAAAGCGTCATTTTTGCATACATTTCCCAGGATGTTTAATTACATTGACACCATTTCTCTAAGTAAGATGTGGACCCTTGAACTGTGAGGGGGAAATTAGATATTAAAAAACATTAGCTGGACGTGATATTTATTTTTCAATTTAAAATCCTGCAACAGCGCCTTATTGATTGCACTGGAAGTCACCACGGCAGGCCATCCCCACTTGCAAATATTTTGCCTGACACATCAGCAGACAACAGCTCCCAGCAAGCCATGCCAGCCACAACACTGGGGCAAATGGTGCCGTCTCCCAGCACTCACCCCGTGCCTGCGAGGGGGCCACCGCCTCGCCCCTGGCCCCGGCGCTGCCAAAGGGACAAAGTAGAGGGAAAGGAGCCACCCCCAAGCTGTGATATTGGGAGCTGCGCTTGTCCCCATCTTTACTTGGTTGCTACGCTCATCAAGACAACTTTTTGGGACAAGGTGCTGCATTCACATCACCTGCAGGACTGTGCAACTTTTTGGGACAAAGTGCTGCATTCACATCACCTGCAGGACTGTTGCGTCCAGCAAATACCCCTATTCCAGCCGTGCGACAGCTTTCTTCCACTCAACTCCCATGGCTTCCCCAGGAACCCCTCCTGATATACCTTTAAGTGTATACAAGAGGCCAGGTTCGGGTGCATTAAGCCATCCTGCATGGCAGGGGGTGGGATGGGGGGGAGCGTGGGTTGGGGGCAGCCCCAAGGCCACCCTCCCTCGCCCCATGGAGCAGGTAGGCAGCAGGCAGGGCGCTCCCCGCTCGTGGCCCCTGAGCACCCCATTGTAATTCTTATCGGGCCGATGCACATTTTTCGTTCAAGGTGGCAAAACGCCCAGGGGCTGCCAGGCTGCCAAGCTTTCTGCTAAAAATACCGTTAAGACACATTTCAGCCTGGGTCCATTAAAGAAAAGAAAGAGCGAGAGTATTCTGGTTGCAATGGAAATGACGTGGACTAAGGCAGGGAAAGAGAGAGAGGGAGAGGGAGACAGGGAATGAGATGGGATGAAGGCTGGAGAACTGCCCATGGCAAGTCAAAGCCAGGCTGAGCCTGAGGGAGGTCTTGGCCGTCCCCTGGGGTGATGAGCAATGCTGCTGGTGTGCCATCCAGCTCCCCCTTCTCATGCTGTAGAAAATACTTGTTCTTGCCACATTTGCTACATTTGGTGCCACCGCCATGGGGGTGGAAGAGGGAGCACACGCTGGGCTGTCCCCCAGCAGTGGCATGGACAGGCAGGGACCTGGCGTGAGAGAGAGGGGGACCGGGGTGAGGGCAGGAGAGAGCCCGAGAGACCAAAGGGAGCCTGGGCAGGGTCAGGATGAAGGTGGTCTCGCACAGAAACAGAGGAGGCTCAATGAAAGAGGTCGGGAGAGGGCCCAAAGCCCATGCACAGCAGTGGGGACAGGGCACGGGAGAGGTCTGAAAGCAAAGGGAGGGTGATGCTGAATGGGTGGCAGGAGAAAGGGAAAAGGAAAAGATAAAAAAGAAAGGAAGAAAAAAAAGAACAAAGGATGGTAAAACAGCATGAAAATCCTCTGGCCTCATTCTCTGTCAAGCAGGATGCCATTAGCTTGGAGACCCCCGGGGAGATCCCCACTTGGAGGTATGTTTTGGGACCCCCGCATGGTGGCAGGTTGTTCATTGACTTTCCCGGCCTTCATCAAAGCTAACCGCCATTAAACATAGCTGATTATGTTTTATTAATATTACACATGGAAGGAGCAATTTTGGGGAGTGGGTTAGGAAGGGGTTTAAGTTTGTGAGAGTCAGGACTGACTAACACATTTTGCTTTTCTTCTTATTCTTAACATACTCCTCTGTGTTTAAACTGCATGCGAACTGAAGAACCTTCACTAACACAGGCTGTACTTCTCTCTGACCTTGCAGATAACCAAGAACCAAAACGCGCAGCTCTCTAATTGCTGTTCCTGATCACGCTTTACAAGCTCGTGCTAAATTTAACGAGGAGGAGGAGGAGGATCAGGCTGAAAACTTTTCCAAACATTTCTTTCCTGTGGCAGGGGAAAGGATTGGAGGTGCAGGAGGAGTCGCTGTGTGCCTCCTGTGGAGGGCAACAAAAGCGCAAGAGATACAGAAATATCCAGAGAACCCGACTTCACTGTATGGAGCTAATCCAACCCAAGACTGGAGTCTGCACGCACATATATCGGCATTTATATGCCCCTATGCCCATAACAAATATAATCCCAGGTTTCCATGTTGCCAGTCACAGTCCCCATGCTTCGGGTCCTGCCACACACGCCCATGAAGCTGGTACGACGGGGGAGGACCCGAGGCATGAGGAGCCGCTCCTTGGCCGGGGGTCCTCCTGCCCCGTCAGCCCCAGGGGGGTCCCCACACGATGGCAAGGACATGAGGCAGCAGCTGGGTCCGCAGGGACCACGTGCGGCTCCCAGGGCCGAGTGGCAGCCAGCACGGCGTTCCTGGCACGCAGGCATGCATGCGCCTGTGCTGGGCCAGCCTCGGTGCCAGGATGTACCGCTGACACGCTGTAGCTGCTGAAGGGTTGGGTTTTTTTTAATTTTAGAAGATTTTTTTTCCCCCAGTTCTGTCCCTTCTGGCCTGCCTGGTATATTCCACGCTTGAGATATTTCAGAGGAAGCAGATGTTGCTCCGACCACAGCAATTGTCACAGTGTTTAATTTTATTAGGCTCTTAGGCAAACGAGTCTCAGCACCTTTCACAAGCTGCACATGTCAGCCTGAGAGTTTCAGACGACACTGGAGCAAAGCCTTCCCTCAGGTGGATCACAGTGTGTCCAAAGAAAGACCTTGCAATGAGGAGACATCACATCAGCTTGAAATTAACTGCTTATTGAGTTGGTGTTGTAGCAAAAAAACCTTGCCAGAAATACACAGAATAAAATAAAAGCAGGAATGTCAAAATATTGTTTTAAATGTTCACCAATCAAGTAAAAGAGGCTATAAAAATTTATTTAGAGTCAGTGTCTGGTTCAATGGGCAACTTAGAGCCCTAGACAGCCCTCCATGAGCAGGAACCTGGATTTAACTACTCCTCACTCTGGCCCCGATCTCTCCATGCCTCCTCTCCCTGCCTCCATCTGTCTTGTCTAACAGGATTGCAAGTTCCTCAGGCTAGGGACTGTTTCTCACTTGAGTTTTGCACATTCCCAGGGCAGTGAAGCTGTCTTGGTTGTTTCCCCAATCCGAGCAGTGGCAGCAGCAGCAGCAGCAGCAGACCAAACCTTTGGGCACACTCGATGTTGACAAGTCCCGCCGCCGACTGTGTTGACGAAGCGAAGACTTTGTACTGTATCGGAGCCCAGGCTGTTGTGTCTTTTCCAATTGTATTGTATTGTTTGGCTTCGGAAAAGAGGAGGAACACATGACTTACAAGGACATGAGAAATTCTCCCATGTCCCCACTGCATATTTCAATCAAGCAAAATCCTCTTCACAGGAGGCGAGGATTTAATGTGGGCAGAATTACGGTGAGCGTGGTGGATGCGGCAAGGAGGAGCAGAGCAGAAACGAATCAATTCACAAACAGAGGAAACATAAAAAGCTGCTGCAGATAATCCAAAAAACATGAACCAGCTGCAGAGAACTACCTGAGCTGGAAAAAAGACTCGACAGCCTGTGCAGCACATGACAGATGAAAATCAAAGCTGGTCTGAAGGATTAGAGAGCCACATACTTGCAGGTACATACAGCCAGATGTGACTGTGGTAGCAACAGAAGTCACTTCAGCCTCTCAGGAAATACTTAAAGGAGGCCAGTGTTTTCCAGAGTGTGAGGGATGGGGGCATGGAGGACTCACCAAGGGAAAGGGCTATGGATGAGCTGCACATGGGAGAGAAGCATTTAATAATACTTGCTTGTGTTGCAAAGATCTTGTTATCAGTTTATTTTTCCTGAAAGAGCATTCAGTCTTAAAATAGTTTAGGAAGCACCAATTAAGGCAAACGCCCACACTCCTGCAATGCAAGGAAACGGCCTGTCAGTAGTTAGAGTACCTGCACTACGTCTTCTCCCAAAGGCTATTGTGTTAAACCACCCAGCTAAAAACCCAAACTCCTGCCCAAGCGCACCGGGCATTTGCCCACCTTCCCTTCCTGCCTGAGCGTGCCCAGGTGTGTGGCTGCCATCTGGGTGCCGCAGCACAGGGAGAGGATATCGGCAGGTGGCCCAGGATGGCGATGCCGGGGTGCTGCCGTAACACACCAAGAATTCGGCAAAATATCTGAACTCATCGTCAGTACTTTAGGGAATAAGCAACACAAGGATTCAGGTCTACAGGGTCCCATAGGTCTTTCCTGTCTCTAGCCATACGTGGATGTGCTGGGATGTACTACCTGACAGAGTCTACGTGAACATCTGGTTTCATTTCTGCTGGAATCCAGGCTGGAGCGGCAGGCGGGGAAACAGCAATATCAGCCGAGTTTGACCAAAATTATGGCCTAAGAACCAAAAATACAGCTCTTTACATCTGCTCATATTCCCTCCCTTCCTTGCCAGCCCTGGCTCTGAAGTCAACTGCCATGGAAACCTGAAGAAACTCTAACTCTAGTGCAAGCAGCAGTGGGAATTCGCACCCAGAATTAACCAGTTAATAATAATCTTTACGTTTTTCCTAACTGCCGTGTTCCAGGGCACTTGAATTAACAATTCACCAAGCATGTTCGTTTTGAATGACTGCATTGAAATCAGCACAAACTCAAACAGAAGCCCTATAAAAAGCCAAAGCTTTATCGTGTGCTCGGTGGTGGCAGCAAGAAGGCCAGTGGGAAGGAAACAATACCCGTCTGAGCGGAGTGAGGGTTTATCTGCTTGCCATCAGAACAGGCCAGTCGTGTTGTTTTTCCGTCCGTTCACCATGTGAGCGGGCTCCGGTGTACAGTACCAGGCTGTGCAAAAGCCCACGGCCGGGTCCTTCTGTTTGTAGGACTTGCTGACATAAGGTGGAGTTGAGGTTATTGTGGTGTGGGACGTTTCCTGCCCTGGCCGCCGATAACCGCAAATCCCAGCAGCCTTACAGGCTCCCTTTGTCCACTGGTCCAGGACCCGAGCTACGTATAGCCTATACCCGCCCAGCCCAGGGCGGGCGCGCTCTCATCCCTGCGCCCGAGGATGCTTCACTGCTCACTGACCGTTTCCCCAGCAAGTTGGGGATGCTGAAAACCCTTCCGCACGCAGAGTCCCGCTGAACTTTTTACCTCCAGGAGCAAAGGAGGACGTTGAGGACGGGTCTGTGGGGGGCAGTCCTGGCCACGAGCGCACATTCCTTTGCACAAGAAGTAAAAGGATTAAATTGACTGCTAAAACCCAGCGTCATTTATACCAGCTGAGGTGTAAATGAAGGCCTTGCCACAAAAACAGCATTAAGCTCACTTTGTGTTGACCGTCTCAGTGTCAGTGTGGATGGCGGTGGGGCGATGCCTCCGTGTTAGCGGGCATCCCCTGCCCGAGTGGTCAGTGTGGCCGTGCCAGCCGGCCTGCGTGACAATGTGACTCTGTGTGTAGCTTTTGTGAGCAGAAAAGCAGCGCAGGGGATGTGTTTTCACAAAGAGGTGATACAAGAGCAGGTATGGACAGTCAGTCAGGAGAAGGATGAAGTGTGGGGATGAGGGAGAGGGGAGCGCAGGCACAGGAAGGTGGGAGCGCAGGCTCAGGAAGGTTTGAGCACCAGCTCCTGGGACATGGGCAGCACAGGGGTGTTTCAGCAGGCAGCGCAGAGGGAGAAGGACTGCTCTGGGATGACGATGGAGCAGTAAAGGAGTAATATCCAACACAGGGTAAAACCAAAGGGTATGGAGCCCTGAAAGAGTTTTCCTTAAGCTGGGGCTCTCTTCTAAGCAGTGCTGCCTGCCCGCTGCATGATCGCCCCAGGGACCGAGCTCTGCCTAGTGCCGAGTGCACACTGCAGCAGGGAAGTAAAGGATGGTTACATCTCTGTAAGTAAATAAAATGCTCCAGGGCTGTCCCCTGGCCCTGAAGCCTGCTAGGCCAGCACAGTTCACAGCCTTGCGGCCAGTTCTCATGCCTCTCAAAACAGACGGGCCACAACCGACGTGCTCAGTGGACACAGCTGCTGCAAACACCTGAAACGTTCTCATCTTGGGGGGTGGTAACTGGCATGGGCCAAAACCATGCAGGTACAGTGCTAACAATTTAGCGATATAGAACAGCTATGTCCTGGCCTCATTTAATTTATTGGCGTAGATATTGATGATGACATGGAAGCTTTACCTGCTAGCACGGAAATATTTCCTCTTCCCTTTTTGATTCTTTGTGTGTGGGTGACAGCCCAGACTGGATGCTCCCTGAGCTGCATATGTCGTCATCCAGAGGCCCCGTACTGATGCTCTCCCTTGTCCAGACCCACCAGCCAAAGCACACAGACTGTCACTCCCACTCAGGCAGGCTCTGCTGCCCTGACCCCTTGCGCTGGGTGCATTGTACCAGCCACGAGAGCCGAGGCTGGTGCTAGAGAGATGGGCTTGGTCTGGTTAACTGCTTTGGCCCAAGGCAGGGGGTTAGAGTCCCTCCCACCAGCTGGGCATCGGGACCGTGCTGCAAGGAGCACCAGGCTCAGAGCAAGCAGAGGGGCAGCCTTGAAAACTGGAAACCCACTGCTCTCAGGGTTTATACTGATACTTGGCAGGGAGGTGTTAACAAGCAGCAGTATTTTACCCAGACTTGCATGAAGGCCTGACGGGCTGCGCCCCGTGGCTATGCTGTGCTGCCGAAACAAATGGCAGTCTCCCTGAGTGCCCCAGGGACTTGCGAGGTGTGCCTGGTGCCATCCCTTCTCCCAGCCTGGAGACCTTCTCCTCCCCACCCTGCTCAGTGAACAGACCTGCCCTGCACAGAGGATGAGGCTGCCCAACGGCACCTGCAGAGAGGAAGACAGAAATACAGCTGGCTCCCTGTCCCTCGCCCCAGTGCTCCGTCCGCTCACCAAAAATCTGACCATGCAATGGCTTTGGTATGGGCCTGTGCATGGCAGAGTGGAGAGTGCGGTGGGGGCAACTGACTCAAACCAGAGCTTGAGGGCCTCAGTGGCTAGACCTTACTACGCGTGAGATATAAATCACTTCTTGCCTCCACAAGGAGCTCGGCGGCTCCTGTTACTGCTGGTACAGAGCTGCAAGCTGTGGGTTGTTACTTTCCTCCCGCAGCAGGCCAAACTGGTATGCCCTCCAGGTAGGAAGCACTCAAGACTTTCGCTTTCATACAGTCTTTGCTTTACTGCATTCACACCAGCTTGGGAAAACAGCGCTAATGCCATCAGCTACCAATGTCTGTCTCCTGTAATCAAATATCCTGCTCCCCATGAAACTCAGATGCTGGGCACCGACACGGCTACCCCCATGGGGCTGCAAGGCAGGAAGATCCCCCATCTTCTGAGCAAATTCAAGTGAGAAAATAATCTGAATAACACGTCCTGCTCGCCTCTATCTGCAGCCGCAATGCCTCACACTCACAAATTACCCAGCCATGGGAATCAGACCAGATCCCATTTAACGCAAATGTTAATTTATCAGGTGTTTTATCTCTCTTAAATGTTCATTTCACTGCCATTTGATCAGGCAACATCCACGTCTTCCATTTGGGTCAATGTTTCCCCACTGCCTTGAATGCTCAGGGCTTGCATTCCGCTCCTTCCGCTTTGTCAGCCGGAGAGTTTGCCCAATCTGGGCACAACTGTCCTCTCCGACCCCTCTCCTTACCCACTGTGGGGACAGACCCCTCTGCCCAAGGGTGCTGCTTCACAGGTGGCAGTGAGCATGGCGGCAGAGGCTGGAAAAGGCCTCGGGAAAAGGATGTGGCAAACACAGCTAAGGTGAAGTCACTCTTCCATGAAGTCTGTAACACTAACAGCATTGTGAGTCAAACCTTGGAAACTCCTCTTACCTGTGTGATGGTCCCCCGCACACACAGAGCAATGGTGGCAGCGGCTGAGCCATGGCAGGGGCAGCGGTTTCTCTTCCCCCGTCCCCCTGGCCCTTCCATCAGCCAGGGGGGCTTCAGTGTGTGCTTTGCATAGAGCAGAGACCCTTTGATCCCCACCTCAAGGGCGCTTTTTGGGGTGTTATCACACCAGTGGGGGGATGCCCTCCAGCCACGTTTGAGCTGGAGCTTCTGCCCCAGCTTTGCTAAAGCCCAGTGAGCTCTTCTGACCCGCGAGGCACTGCCCAGCCGGCCGTGCTGGCCTGCACACCAACTGGAGGAGGTAAAACACCAACCTGGTGCACGTCCCATAGAAAGGATGGGGAAAAAGAGGCAGAACATACAGGCCTGGAAATGTACGGGCTGAGACTGGAGCAGTTCCCTTGGCTGTGCCTGGTTTGGCTATGCTGTGCCGGTAAGAGGGAGCACAGGTTCAATGCTGCGAAGCGATGAGGGCTGAGAGGGAGAAGCCTCGGATTAAATCACATTGGAAAGGAGGGAGTGTGGGTACAATAAGCATATCCAGGGTGACATATCAATCAAGGCCAAACACTCCATCCATCTCCCTGTGCTAGTCACTGCCGGCAAATTTTGCTCTCTGTGGATATTCCCCGCCACCTCCC
>NW_008796043.1:6785419-6788081 GCF_000699145.1 Aptenodytes forsteri
CTCCCCGGAGGATAATGGCTCTGTTCAAGTTGTTTAAACTAACTGCAGCACAATTCGCAGCCAGCAGCTTCAGCCGCTTTGTGTTCATTTGCTCAACCAACATTCACCCCCTGGCAAGTGACTTTCAGAGAAAACTGTCACTGGCAGACAATGGGCTGGCAATTAACAGCAGCAGTTTTGTGTCTAAATGTTTGCAGACTCTGGGGTAAAACGTCTCAACCCAAATTTAAAAGGACAGTCACCTCCCCTCGGTGCACAGGGACCAAGAGGCAGCAGGGAGATGAGGGTGGCTTTCCTTCAGCCCGGTCCCTGTGCCAGGAAGGTCGGAGGAAGGCATCTCCGGGCAGTGAAGCCCGGTGCCGCCGGTGATGTGCGGCCTCCTGCCTTCCCCACACGCCGCGGACAGGAAACTCTCTCTCCGAAGGACGAGGCTCTGCTTTGAAATACTGCTGCGAACACCCGTGCTGCCCAGGCTCGACAGCCCTCCGCCACCGGCAGCTCCCTGGCATCGCCCCCAAACCTCAGAACTTCATGAGAATAATTTGCCTCCCTCTCTGTGGCTCACTTAAAATATTTATTTTGACAATGAAAGCAATCATTAATTCCACCCATTGATTTATTTTTCCTAAAAGCCCATTGCTACCCCTTAAATGTGCATGATAACTTGCCATTTGAGATACCAGAAAGTGGTTTATAGACTTGTCTACCAGAAAAAGCCCTGTCAGTTTATAAATGGGCTGGTTAATGTGGCTCCCTTGTGGCAGTGTCCTTATTTTGCTTTGAAAGTAAAGCTTGATATTGTTTAAACTTTAGACAAATCATTACTTACTTAAATTGATATGATTTTCTCATGTAGCTGAGACCTAACATCTCCTGGTTTTGATCATGCCAAAGAAGTACTATATACCAGCAGATCATCCAGAAGCTGCTGTTGTATGACAGGCTCCTTCTCATCCTTCTAATGAGGATAAGGCCTCAAAATATCATCCTGTGACCACAATGGAGAACAGATCAAAAATTATGTAGCAATAAATGTTTTCAGTGTAATTGTTTCGGACATTTATGTGTGTGTGTCTGTAGAAATTCCCCTCCAGGCTGTGACTACCAAAGCTGCAACACAGTCGTTCCTGTCCCCAACGCAGCTTTTTGTGTCCCTCAGTTCCCTCCCTCCTCTCATCTGGGCACCCATATTAAAGCTTTGAGGACTACTTGTTCTCCGTAGATGGATGTATGGTTCCTTCCTTTTCCATCTCACCCTGCCAGCCCTCCTCTGAATCTGTCCAGGGAGACACGTTGGGTGGAGGAGGACCATGCCCTATGAGTGGGTGAGTCAGGAGAATAAGCTGGACATCTAGGCATTCACGGGATATTCACCATATGTGTCATGGGATATCCATCACATATGTATCTTTGCCATACTGTCCACTAAAATCATGATAATAACTGGAGAAAGTACTGGCTTGTTTGTAGGCAGCACGCCCCGACCAGAGTCCCAAGAAGAACTGTTCCTGGAGTATTGGGGTGAGGGTCAGTGCAGCTGAGCTTCTGCAGTGTTGCCAGTTGTCAACCCTCAGCGGACACTGGTATGGCTTCCCTACAGCTTTAATTGGAGTCTTTTCATCAAATACCTCTACTTTCACATCTTAGGAAAAAGAAAAGGGCATTTCTAGCCTTTCTGGCTGCACAGTAAAGCTTGAAAGACCAATCTTCTAAATATTCAAAAGCCAGAAAGATAAAAATGAAGAGTGTCTTGGACTTTCCTCTGTTTCTTCAGATTTTCAAGCATCTCCAGCTCTTTAAGACAGACCTGATTGCTGCATGTGTGAGGCTCTGGCAGTGCAATCTGGCAGCCTGGGCTCCTGTCAGGTGATGAAGCTCCAGGTTTTACATAGGTTGAGAAAACCGCATCTGTTTTTTGCCACCAGTGTTTCCCACACAGCATACATTAAAATGAAAGCTAAGCGGCTATGCCAACATAAATCACCCCGTGCACCTTCTGCCTGCTCACAGATGCACAGAAACCTTGCCTACCCCAAGAGCTATCACCCTTCAGAGGCCCTCTCCCTCCCTCTCCCCAGTCACGCCACCACGACCCTGCTCTTCTGGGGGTCTTTGCCCGGGGATGTCCCAGGGCTGTCCCCCCCCCCGGACCGGCTGGCAGATTGATCCCAGTTCCGCGACCCGGAGCGAGGAGCCTTCCAGCGCACCATGCGTTTTGGGAAGGTAAATACACAACCAAAATATCCAAGCTGCAGGGCGGCTTGACCTTCGAGCGACCCTTAGCCTGACCTAACGCTGGTCACTCTCACCAGCAGATTTGTTTATCTTGGGACCTTGAGGCTCCCAACCCGAAAGCACCGGGTTGTCTCCCAGCCCTGAGGCCTGCCAGCGCTGGCTGCTGGCCCCCGTTAGGAACGCCCGATGAGATGCAGGTTTTATTTTTAGCCCCATCCTCAAGACCTCACGCTAGGCGAGTGGCCGCGATCCTGCCAAAAAAGCCCCGGTAAGTTAAATCGGAGGGTGAGCCCCTTCCCCAGCCTGCGGAGCAGCCGCGCGCACGCACTTGGGAAATGGCTCCGATAGGGGCTTTTCCTTTCTTCAAAGCTCGGAGGAAATTTTGCCCAGGGGTTTCCCCTTTTTTGGCTGGAGAACTGCAACGCGG
>NW_008796043.1:6788092-6828843 GCF_000699145.1 Aptenodytes forsteri
CCTTGCGCACGCACTTGGGAAATGGCTCCGATAGGGGCTTTTCCTTTCTTCAAAGCTCGGAGGAAATTTTGCCCAGGGGTTTTCCCCCTTTTGGCTGGAGAACTGCAACGCGGCCGGGGAAGCAGTTAGGGCAGCAGATGCAGAAATGGGGGGCTTTTTCTTGCTATAAGAGAGCAGGACGCGGCGGGTGGGGGGCGGCAGCAGAACGCATCATTTTGGGAATGTCTGCTATCCCAGAAGCGACTGCAATGCGGCCGGGGAAGCAGTTAGGGCAGCAGATGCAGAAATGGGGGGAGACTTTTTCTTACTATAAGAGAGCAGGACGCGGGGGGTGGGGGGCGGCAGCAGAACGCATCATTTTGGGAATGTCTGCTATCCCAGAAGTGAGTGGAAACAACCCATCTGAAATATGCAGAGCCATTATCAGGCCGAGGCTTAAATAAACTTTACTGTCCATTCAGTGATCAACCTCCCTGGGAGCCGCCGGCTCCATTCATCACTGTCACCTTTTCAAAGTGACTGTGATGACAGTTCATGATCATTAACTAGTAATGGTGTGCTTTGCATTAACAGGAGGGCACATCAAACGGGCAGGCTCGCAACTCGAAAGCTAACTAAATTATATAATAAACATTCTCCAGCTAACCATGTACAGATGGTGACAAAAGGTGGGACAAAGTGGCAGGCAGGAGAGAGCGGGGAAGGGGCGGCACTGGGAGAAGCAGCACTTTGGTACCGTACCTATCATGCCACTTGCCTGCCCTGCCACTTGCTATTAATTAGGAATAACGAAACGTGGCTTTCCGGCCAGAGGGACCAGGGCTGC
Source organism: Aptenodytes forsteri (assembly GCF_000699145.1). Classification (NCBI taxonomy): domain Eukaryota; kingdom Metazoa; phylum Chordata; class Aves; order Sphenisciformes; family Spheniscidae; genus Aptenodytes; species Aptenodytes forsteri. The sequence goes on from NW_008796043.1 coordinate 6,788,919, forward strand.
TCGCTGAAGTTGCAGAAGTTTTACTGTCAGCAAAGTGGCCTTAAGATTTCACAGATCTGCCGTGGCCGGGGGCTTTTTGCTGCGTTTTGTCTTTTTTCCTCCAATGGCATTCATTGCGGGCAGAGCTGAGGCACTCTGGGCACAGTTTGGATGGGCAGATTGAAAATAGAAAAGAAGAGGACATGAAGAGGGAGATTTCAAACATGTCCTTCATCTTGGAGGGCCAGGACGGCTCGTCACCACTTCCTACTGGCGCAAAGCACCACCTATGGGCCCCTGCGCATCCTCGGTGCGTGCTCAGAGCCAGAAGGGTCCATGCTTGAGCAGACCCACCAGCTCAGCTGGCTCAGGGAAAACAGACTTGTTCGGAGAATAGCTTGGGAGGTGAGAGGTCCTAGCACAATTCCCAGTGCAATCCCTACTGACTGAGAAACATTAAAAAAAAAAAAATCTGATTTTTTCCATCTATTCACTAGCAAAAAAGGCAAAAAAGCCATAAATCTTTTTAGTACGATTTATTATATTATACTTGTAACAAGATCTTTCACACAGACAAAAACGGTGCCTAGAGTCGGGTTCTTAAGTCCATAATTCAGCACTTCAGGGAAATGGAAAAATATTTTAGCTGGGACTTCAGTGGGAGCTGCCGGATACTCAGGGCTTTTGCAAAAGTCCTGCAAAAGTCCAGCAAACCCACTGCAGCAAAAGGGTCTCCTGCCACAGACTTCAGCAGCCTCTCTACTTAGACACTTAACTATACATTTAAGGGGTTTAGATTTAGGCACCCATTTTTTTACTGCTCATCTTAATGTTTTAAATTAGTGCACGGTCACAATCAGGGAGACTTTTGTGCTCCCCATGACTTAGAATTAAGAAAAAATCATCAGTCACCGACAGTTTGTCTTCTTTCACTTCCCCACACCTCAGTCCCTTCAGCAATCTCTCAGATTACATACTTTTCCATCATTTACCCAGCTTTCATATCGAAGTCTTCACAGAAAAAAGTCCCAGAAAAGGTAACCTGGACTCAGCTTTTACCCTAACCTAAATGGTTGGCTGGGGGGGAGGAGAGGGAAAGAATCCGGCCTGATTTTTACAGTTCCTCTCCCAACAGTGCTTCAATCTGCACTTGAAGAGCTGACACCCCTGAATGATGCAGGAAACATTTTTGGACATGTATTTTCAAAGACCACTGATTTTTCAATGCTAAAATTATCTGCGGGGGGCATTGACTTTTCCTCAGTGCATGTAACTGCCTGCCTCCGTGTGCCATGGAGCAGGGTGACTTTCCCACCCGTTTGCTGTAGCTGTGGGGAAAGTTGTTCGAATTCAGGTTTTCAAGAAAGCCTTTTAAATTTGGGTCATTCACTGTTTGGGTGCATAATTTTGACAGCCTGAGGGTCGACTTGCTGAGGTGCCCAGAGCTCCCACTTCTGTTAGGCGGGGGCAGAATATACCAGGTTGGTGGGAGCACCGTGGGGACTAGGTCACTCATGCTCACAGCGAGCTGACAGACCTGCAGGCAGAAGGCCCTACCAAACCCTTCATGCAGGCAGACGGCAATTCAAAGCACAATCATCTGCCTCTGCATCTCCCCTGTCCTGGAGGTTGCTGCGTCCCTGCACCCGGGGTGGCAGCAGGAGAACACAAGCTCTCCCGTCTCAGCAACATCCCTGTCGGCTCTGGCTGCTGATAAAAGGGAGGTTGTTCCAACGCTGCAAGCTGTGAACTGCTTTGACTGAGATACACCTCTGCCTTTGCCACTGCCCCTGCACAAGGAGGCACCTCGGGGAAATGGGTAGAGCAGACGCCATCGACCGCTTCGGCCACCTGAGCTCTTTTCCTCCTGAGGCACAAGCCAGAGCCCTTTGTGCTCCCCTGCCATGGTGGTGACTTTGTCCCCAGCCTACCTGGGTCTGTCCTGTGCTATAAGCCTGGCTGAAAGACTGTGCCTAGTCTGGGTCTTTTAGAGCACCGCCTATCTGAGCACTCACATGCTCTATTCAAGGGGAACAGAAGAGCAAAATAAACAGTTGTCAGACACTAAGGTGAAACATCAGGTGAAGTCAACAATTTAAATAAGGAGGCGCAGGTATGGCAACACCCCCCTTCAAAGGTTGAGGAAATGAGAGAGAGAGACTTAACTTCCCATACAGCTGCCCTTGTCTCCTTTAAGCTGCAGGAGAAGAAGTGACAGTGCCCAAACGCTAGCAAGCCAGCTAGGACACACACTATCTTTCATCCCCCCTCTCATGCCCTGCCAGGATCCCGGCTGGGCTCCGCTGCCTGCCCAGCGCAGCATTTCTCCTCGCGAACATGTTGGGACACCAAGCGTATGCTATCCTATGAGGGACGAAAGCCTTTCAGGAATGAGATAGGATGAAGAAGCTGCGTTATTTCCTCAGGAGATTTATACTGCTCGTGGGATGTTGCTTAACAGATCTTTCTGTCCCTCTTCCTTGGTCCTAAAACAATGTTTCTGACAGAACAGAAAGGCGGAAAACTGCAATGGGTTTATGATTTGTTCTTTTATACATGCAGTTGTTTCACAAACATTTAAAATAACGATCCACTCTGGGAACGTAGTGGGTGAGAGAGGCAACATGGCCAAGGACTTCTAGGTCCTATTCCTGGCCCCATCAGTCGCTGGCCATGTCATCTCACCCGAGTCACCACAGGATTACTTTGTGCCTCTGCCTCCTGCCCCTTTTTCTGCTGCATGTCTTCAGATGATGAGCACATCGCGGGGCAGGAACTGTTTCCTTTAGAATGTTTGCGCAGCGCCCGAAATAATGAGAACCCTATGTGCGACTGTCTTGCAAATGAGATGCTTTGTATTTTAGTATCGACATAGTCTTTCAGGCAGCCCTAAACCTGATATTGAATGGGAGCTGAAGGACTCAGATGTACTTAAAGCAAAACCAACCAAACAAACACACAAAAAAGAGCTAAGCCATAGTGTAATATTAACCATATGCCCCATACGGGATTGACAGAGATTTTGCACTTATTCCTGAAGGTCTGTGCTGGGCTAAAGGTTACCATATGCTCTAGGAATGCTCTGCAAACACCAATGAGTGGCCATGCAAGTTGAAAACCTGAAGTTACAGTCAAAGGTGTTTAACTGCAGCTTCTACAACCTGTTTGCCCAGGTATATAGGGCATTCAACTGCTTGGTTACAAGGGATGTTAGCTTTTCTCCTCACACAGGACTGACTAATTTTCTACATACCATTTAAAAGAAAATGCAAATAAAAGTGGTTTTCAAACAGAACAGGATTTCTTCTCCAGTGTGGCTTCTACAAACGTTTATGAGTCCAACAGTGACTGATCAGGAAGAGAAGATCAAGAGTCATAGCCAAGTGGCTTAGAAAGGAAAGGGAATGGAGTTTTAAGCAGGAAAAGAAAACTCTGATATTGCCAGGAACTGTTTTATGGTTATGCTGTAAGGTCTCCATCTATTTCGCAAGCAGTTAACTCCTTCCACACACCTCACGCATCAGCCAACTTCCCTTGGCCTCTGGTGTGGGCAAAGGCATATGATAAAGACTGTCTTTTCGAAAAGTGCTCAACTCTTTTAAATGCTATGGACATTTCATCCTAAATAAAGAGCAAGAATACAGACCGACATCAAGGAACATGGATCCACGGAGGCTACATTTATACTGACAAATGGTGACTGTCATTCTTCAAGGACTGTGAAAGCAGGGACAAGAAAAACAGGGCAGGCAAGCATGAATGAGATCGGGTTTATATCACCATACTGTGGCATCCAACTATAATCAACAGAAATGGAAAGAAAATAGCTGTATTGGTCTGCCAATATCACCTGGATGGAGCTGTGTTCAAACTGAGTGATAGGTGTCCTTCTCCCAGGCATGCCTCAAGCTGCGGAGGAAGATGTTACTCTGTGGGAAAGTGTCTCCTTATAAACAGAAACTGAACAAAGGAACAGGCTGAGATGAGAAATGCCAAGTTAAACCCAACAGGAAAGTGCCACATATGGGACTTCCTCTGCCACTGCAAAGTGTGAACTCAAGAACACAAATTATGGAATAAACATAGGTGCAAAAAACACTGGAAATCAATCTGACATGGGGTTGGAAGGCAGAGTGGGAATCAGGACTTCCGAAGGCATCATCCAGCCATTCTCCTATGGTCTTGGTTCAAATGTTCAAAAGGGGATGGTGATTTAGATTCTTAATTGCACCAGAGTCCATTGAGACTCCTCTGTCCCCACTGTCTAAGCATCTGAATAATCTGTCGCAAAATGCCTGCCCTGGCATCTCAGCAAAGAGCTCCAACAAACCACTGGCTTCTTTGGAAACATTTGTCCCCATCCACACTTTATTCCTTCTTCACAAACAAAAAAACCTCAGGAAAACAAAAAATGGCAAAACCATTCCCACCGAGTAGAAGATGTGAGGAGACATCGCTAGGAAAGTGACTTGAGGAGGAAAGCATGTCAAAAGTTATTTTATTAATCCAGACAGATAGGAGAAGACAGGGTGCAGGATTCTGATGCTAAGCTTTGCCCTAAAGGTATGGGAAGGATAGGCTGCAACCGAGCAAAAGGGAAAACAGAAGAAACCCTAAATACTGAAGGCTGGAAGGAAAGCATTGCCTGCCGTGCTCAGTTGCAGACTAGACCCCTGTAGTTGGATTCCCACTTCCCACTTTCAGGAAAAATGCTCCGAAAAGACGAAACAGCGAGCTCAGTGCTGACTAGGAAGCAGGTCTGGTTAACATTATGAAAGGAACTAAATTTCCCTTCCCCCAGCCTCTTCAAGGGCCAGAGATTTGTGTGTAAGATAGCTCAAGTTTTTCCCCGTGGTCAAAGACTGGTGTTTTATTTATTTGCGGTCAGTAATGCTGGACTTCTGTCATATTTTGCCGTGGTACTCTATTATTTAATAAAGTCCCGTGGACACTGGCCAATGCCTTTGCTTGAGAGGGACTACTTTCTGACATTGCACCTGGCCAACTGGATCATTTTTTTATTGAGAGAGCAGGGGAATTAAAGGTTCAACAAGAAATTGGTTTATAGCCCGAAGGAAGGGGAGTTGTCAACCCTCGCAGCCTTTTTTTTCCTTAACACGTTAGCTGAATACGGCTGCTTATGCCACAGAGCACTTGTGCGTATATATCAAGCTGCTTTTAAATCCTTCTAAATAGTGCACGCCTTGGCGATTTCCCCTTGTGACAAAAGCAATAAAATGCCCAACCACTGCTTAAGAAAGCGTTGGGCTCATCCTCTCTAAAAGTCTGGTACGAGACCCCTCGAACAGCTCCTTATTCCCCTGTCCCAGGAAGGCAACGCGGCTCTTGCAGTCTCCTGTGCTGATAGCCGCCTGCTGTAGTCAGATTTTATAACCTTTCCTCAAGGCTAGGACCCTTACTGCTGCTCACCGCCAGCCCTGAGTCTTTGTTCCCATCCTGCAGACCCGAATCTTGAACATTATTAGATTTCATGGAGTCGTAACGCAGCGACACCGTAATACCAGTATTGCTATTGCAGGGACAAAGACTGTGAAAACAGGGACCTCTCTGCCTTCTTAGTGAGAACGTTTCAAGACGGCAGCTACTAGGCCTGGGAAAATAAACCAGGGGACTTAGACAAGAGAAAATTCTAAACTGTTGAATTTCTGGAGTACTTCCAGGTATTCAAGCAGGTAATAGATTTGTTTAAATAAGTGGAAATAGTTTCAAAACGTCAACTTTGCCACATTGTCTAGCTTCTCCTTTCTGGTCCAGCTCCAGTCCGGGAGGTTTCTTCATGCATGAGCTCAGAGAAAAGCACCTACTGCAGAAATATAGCAAAACCTCACAGCATTTCAGCAGGGAATTTTCAGCTGGCACATGTCTAACGCTTTCATGATTTCCTGTTGGGCAGATAGCTTTGGGGAAACGCTTATATGACCTACTGCCCAAATAGCATCAAGGAACTATCCACAGAACTAAAAAAGTAAGCTAGATAAATGCAACGCTTGTTACCCTCCTTGTTACCACAGTCCTTAAGGCTGTTGGGATCTTGATAACTCAAACACAAATTTTGGCCAAAACTTTACAGTTTCAATTAAATAGGTGGCACAAAAGAGCAGTGGCCCTACTGACTCCCAAAGCCCGCCAACAGAAATCAACAGGTACATCAGAAATAAAAAAAATATAATGGTATTTCATCTAGGATGCAGCACATAAGTATATTTGCTTCCCACAGGAATGAGGGCAGTTTGAATCTATGTGGGTAACCCATTAAACTCCACACACAATTTATTTTAAGATCTTTTTACCTTCTTGATATCCAACATTAATTTGGGATAAAGGACTGCTATTTGGATCTTTCAAAAACTGTTCTTTTTCTCTGCAGCCCTGGCTAGGATAATAATAATAATAATATACACATGAAGTACAACGGTCTACCCTTAAATATTTTAGAAATATGAATGGACTATAACTTCAGCACCTCTGAGGTTCTGCATTGTCCTTGATCCAGAGGTATGGGAAAACAAGGCAGACAGTGATTATTGGTTACTCACGAGAACTGTTGCTGGTTAGGAGATCACACAGATCTCCCAATTCTCATCAATGTTCACAGACTTCGAGACAATTCCCCTTATTTATGTTATTGATCACAAATCAGCTCAAAGATTGACACCATGTTGTATTTAGCTCAGCATCCTACGGAACTGAAACTTGGGCAATCCTGCTGGCCAAACTTAACCAGGTTTGATAAACCAAACTCAAAGTTACCAAGTTCTACGAAGCTTGAGAAAAATACACAGCTGCATAAAAGAGAATAATAAGGGGGAGAGGGAGAGAAAGATCAGGAGAGACCAGCGTGGTTCATTCATGGAAAAGCCAAAGCTCGGGGAATCCACTCTGGCAAAAGCTGATGAAAATCTGACTCAGTTCACTCCGTTGCTCAGAGTGACTTGTTCCTCCATATGCTCCATAACAAAAGCACTCCTGATGTCAGTAACATGTGGAGAGAGCAAATATTTCTCAATTGCAAATGATTCATTGACTCAATAAGCATCTGTCCCAAACATCTGATATATATTTAAAATTCCATCTATTTCCTAAAAAACATTCCTTGTTTTTTGAGTGATCAAAACCAAACGACAACAGTAAAAGAGGTAACAGGATAGTCTTTTTTTGATACCATTTGTGATCAGAGGCAAAAGCTGTTTACCATTGGTGTGGACCAGATTGGGAGCAATTCTTTGCTAAAGCCCTTCAGCTGCTCCTTTCTCAAGCAGAAGAAACTGAACACGTGCACGTAACTCTGGGCAGTTAGCAACCAGCGATGCTACCGGGGTCTGCAGGGGGAACAATTTGGCAGGGGAGGTGCTGATAACATTCCTGCGCAGAGGGCTATTCCCAAAGGCAATTAGTGACTCAGGCTGCCACACAGCACACCCACCCCAGGAGGACATGGCTCAGGCTCCAAGTCACACCCTTCATCACTGGTGTCTATCAGATGACTTTTGCCATGCACAAGAACCAGCGTAAGTTACAGATCCATTTATCACTTCGGAGCTGGATCAAACACCAGCCCTCCAGGTCACTGCGGCTCCAGCCGTACGTGAATCAACATTTAATAAGGCATTAAAATTCTCTTGTGGTTGCTTTTAACTTTTGCGCAGCGTGTGCTTAGGCTTGCGGAGTGGGGGGCTCTCCCGCACAGCCAAATGACTGCATTTTGAAGGCCAGCTTCAGCTGCCTGTCTGGAGTTACATTCCTCTTCTCCTGGATGATCCAGAGCAAGACACTGCAGCTCCCTGCACCCATTTCCTCCCTCTTCTCTATCTAGAAAAAAAGCAGCCTGGTCACAGGGATCGCTGCACACAGCATCCCTCTGTGGTGTGCAGCACAGTGGGGATCTGAAGGAGCATGACGCAAGGGCAAATTGTTATCATTCACTCCTCCAGCATTTTAACTTCTTTTCTTTTTCCTCCCCATTTTTGCTGGATTAAGCTTTGCTAACATAACAGGGCTGACTGTGGGTGTCTGGGCTAGATTTAAAGTTCAATGAGGTTCTTTATTTTCCAGGAAACACTCTTCCTTCCTCTCCTTCCGTGATTGTTCCCACAGGTTTTCGAGTTTCTTCTTGGGGCTTTTTTTCCTCCCCTTCTGGGTCTGACCTTTGTTCCGTTGCTCTTTTAGCAAGAGTCTTGTGGGTTTCAACACGGTTGTGCTCCCAGTCCAAAAGGGGACTTAGCTGGGCAGATTGCAAGTCTCAGAGCTTCAAGTATGGGCTCAACCAGTGCTTGGTTCTCAACTTACTCCACATGGAGATTTACACCTCCCAACAGACTGCACAAGGGCTGCTGCCCTCATCAACTCAAGAGTTCATTCCTGCCCTTGCCTACCACAAGAAAGGATGGCTACAAGAAAGGCAAGGTGTTTTGCCCTTGCTTTGCAAAATTTAAGGCAGCATTTCTGGGAGCTGAAGTCCCCTGTTGAAGCAGTAATACCTTCCTTACCCAGACATATCAAGGCGTTTCATGAAATATATATATATGTGTGTGTGTATAAATTAATATATAAATAATATAGAAATAAAATCTGCTGTCTTCCTCCATCACTTCCCACAAGAGTCTCTTCTCCACCACTAGGTAAGTACTTACCATCTAGCAAACCTGACTACGTTTATTCTGAGCTGCCTAATACCACTCTCCTGGCCGAGAAGACAAGACCTCAGACAAGTGTTATCTGACCTAAAGCCTCCACATCTTTTCTGTCTTTCCAGCACAGTTCATTTGGATCATGACTGCTACTGCCCCTCTTTGCTAAGGATCCTTCAAACATAGGCCAGCGTTACAATGAATATTGCCCTGCCCACCGCCAGCTTGACTGCCTGCTGTCTTTGCCAATCTGATAATGCATGTACTAAACACTTTACACGTTCACCAGCTTGTCTAAGCTGCTCATCTTGGAAGGCTCATCCAGAACCTCACTGCTCAAATGGTGGGAATTTCCTCTTAAACCTGCAGTTCATGGCTCACTATATACTCATGTATACTCCTTATACTCACTTATACTAATTTTTTCTTATACTCACCATCCTTCAGTTCCAGTTACTCCTCTTTTCTTTGCACCTTTCCCCTTCTGTAGTTACTGAATGTGGGTGAAGCTTGTTTAGCCTCTCACAAGACGGGTTTTCCAGCCTCCTGGTTATTCTGCTAGTCCTATGCTACACCTACTTTCAGCGTGGATTTATTCTTTTTTTTAATTATTCCTATGAAGGCAGCTGCCCAGAGCCATAAGCAGCATTTCACACGAGGTCTCTCTCACCAGCACCTGGCTTAGCAGTATGAATACAATGCTCCCCTCTCCCCTGGAAAGGGTTGCACTGATACCGCATCCAACTCAAACTTCCTGTGACTCACTACAGCACCCCAGCTTTCACCTCCTCTGAACCCTTCGGCTTCAGTTCATTGCCAAAATGTTTATTATTTCTCCCTAAATGCTGCGAGATCTTATCTTCTGCAGTATTACATTTCACGTCACTTCTGCTACTGTGATTATTTCGTTCTCCGTGTGGAGATCCAAATCCCGCTCTTTATGGATAATGTTTCCCAACTCCAGGTCATCAGCATACTCCTACATTGACACTTGTTGAAAATATTAATGCAACTTGGTCGCCAGATTTATTTTTATGAAACTCTGCCAAGAAAACTCCCCCAAATCTATTTTTTTTTCCCACATAAGTCACTGCTGTTGCCTTATTAGCCAGTTCCTTATCCACGTTAAATAATAATTTTAGCAGAATTCAAACATTATTAGAATAGAAATTGAAATATTAGAAATGCTTAACTAAGTTGTGAAAGATTAAAAAAACTGTGTATTTTCTATCTATAAGAAAGGAAACAACCCTGCTAGTCTGTCACAAGCAGTTTTTGCTCTTTTTTTTTTTCCTCGCCTCTTGGTTACTTGCCTGCATGTATTTAATAATTCTTTCCCTCAAAATCTATCCTGAATTTGTTTTTAGTATTTGAGGCTGGATTGACAAGGGGGTAGGTATTAAAATCCCATAACACTGCCTTCTTCAATATAGGTACTTACATTTGCTGTTCATTAACCACACATTGAATTCCCAAATTCAATAGTTTGAATCAAAGTTCTAATAAAAATCATGATCAATAGTTTCATGTGTGAGTTTTGCTTAGTTTTGTGAGACAGAAATGGAGATCAAACAGCTTCTTTCTATGACTCTTCTATTGGTGTTACATGTGCCAGCTCTGCCTTCATTAACCAAAGCAAAAGGAACAGGCACTCTTAATTTGAGCCAGCTGAGGTAAAAATCTGTGTTTAAAAAATAATCAAACTTGCAGGTCTTTATGAGCTAGTAGGTTTTAAGTCCTAATAACCCATTTCCCACAGTCTTTAATTCAATCTGCTAACAGATACAAAAACTACAGTGTCCTTTACTTGGCTAGACTTTACTTTGAGCTGATACTGCATTAATACTCCTCTCCTGGTTGTGAGGAGAAGACCTCAGACCAGCAATGTCTAACCAAGACCCTCCAAGTCTTTCACACAGTCTTTCTGGCACATTTGGCCCATGACCGCTCCTGCCTCCCTTTCCAAAGAACCCCTTAAATACAAGCTGCATGAATTGCTTTGCCAGATGCCAGTTGCAATTTCTCCTGGGAAACACACAGGTTGATGTTAATCTGCCATGACATTGGGAGATTACAAATATAATCTCTCCATGGATGAAAAAAAAATAGAAAACATCCTGATTTTCCTCCTCTATCCTCATATAAAGCCAGTTACATGGAAGAGAGCACCCCATAGGTCTGTTGCCTACTGAGATACATCTGTTCAATCCTCCTTCTGCATTAAATTGCTCTAAATTTGTGACTCTACAGCTATGGATTGTCCATGTTTCCTTCATTCTCAAGGCTCATGGGTTTGGAGACATCTTACTGACCAAACACAGCAAGAAAAATCTTATTTCCATCTCTTTGGATCAGATCTAATGCTGGAGACTAAATTAAAAGAAAAGGCAAAAAAAGCAGGTAGGAAAGAAAGAGAAGCTGCAGCAGCTGAGGACAAAACTCCAAGCCAGGACTTATTCAATCTTACCACAAGCAATTCTGTTAAACTAATAAAATCTGCATGAATGCTAGGCAAGGCAAAGACTCACACAACCTATCAATCAACTCGTTGGCACCAATCCACCTTTCTGGTAACCCACCACACAGCCTCTGCTTCAGGCTCCCAGTCCCCTATCAGGGCAATGTGGTGGACAAGGGCACTCAGACCCTTCTCCATCCCTGCTGGTTTTCCACGATGGCCTCATCACTCAGGAGCAGGCCATTAAAGACAGGTACACACATGCTCTGCTGACAATATTCATTAGCGAGGACCCAACATGCTTGCGAAGTGAGGAAAACCGGCGTCTCTGGAAGTCAGCAAGCTCAGCACCCTTTCTTGGGGGTGCCCAGTGCCTCTGCAGATCAGGCCTTCAGGTACTCAGTACGTGAAGACATGAATAGTCCTTTCTCTCTGCCCATACCGGAGACACTAGCGGCATTGTTAAAGCACAAGCACGACCGAGTCTAACGTGGCTGAAAATTTGGCAGCGCCGCGCTGGCCTTTTTGCCTCAGCGTGATCAAATGGCGGCATTGCTCACCAAGTGTGCAGGGCATGAAAGGATTAGCCGCCCTCCCCCACAAAGCAGGTGAGCCGAAACCCTTTCCAATTCACTACATGTCAGTTTACAAGTAAAACATAAGGTATAAATGCAGCTATTGTTAAGGTGAAGCAGCCATCCTGGCTGGGGAGTTAGATTAGCAATTTGCCCTTTGTAAAAGGATTAGCAGAGCCCTATTGTTTCAGTGTTTATTTATCAATTTGCATTTTTAAAAGGGGGCATATATCTGACAAGGGCCCACGTTCTCCATGTACCCTAGGCCACACCATTTTCTTCCAACTCCCCGTTGCCAGAACCTACCAGAGCATTTTATAGACCAGAAATAGAGGAGAAATTAAATCTTTGGCACTGCTACTGCTCACACAACAACATTTTGTTGGGGTGGCTGGCATTTGTGAGTCTTTTGGCTGAGAGCAACTGCTGGGTTGCTGCTAGCCATGTAGATCAAACACCAGAACTGGTTTCCCACTTTTCCTCAGATAGCTGAGCTCAGTGCACAGATATTTACAGCCCATTCACCATAGTTTCTAAGCATGTGGGCTACAGCACCCAGCCTGTGGCAGGTCGCTCCCTTACATGGATCACAGGCACCAAAGCAGTGAAGCGTTAGGATGAGGCATCTCCGTAATTAGCACTGATTCCACACTTGCAGTCTTCAAAGCCCCTCAACTAATTCATACAGCTTTCACCAGGCTCACAACAGCTTATTTTTTTCACTGACAAGAGTGGTGGTGAAAAAATTACTTGGCCGGTTAAGCGCAGAGGTTAGCACCAACACAGCGGTTCTTGGCATCCCAACATCTCCAATGGGTCCTGAGCTTAAGTTGTGTTGGGCACTTACACGGGCTTTGGGAGCCTTGTAAACGAGTATTTATTGCTGCAACCACTAGTTCAGTCTCCACACACCGCAGGGACTCCTCACCGGAGTTCAAGTTGAGGGAAGAGGTTTCACACAGAGCCGTTCGCAGCATGGGAGAGGGGGAGTGCCGCTCGCCCCAGCGAACTCCGCCAGGAGCACAGGCTGGCCATTTGGCAGACAACAGCTGCTCGCTCGGATTAGGTAAAAATTCCTTCGTTAGAGGGAACGGGGATGTTTGGAAGGTAAGTGGGAAAGCAGATTTTTTAATTAAAGTGACACTAGTGCATTTGCGCTCTGGTGCAGCCCCACACCCTGCTTTTTCATAAGATGGCGATTTAGGAAGCTGTTCTTTTAAACCATAAAAACAGTTTAGAAGACGAACAAGCATCCAGCTGTGCTAAATTACTTTCCTACTCCCCCAGGACCCAGCAGCAAACTATAGCATGTATTTTACAGGCGTATGATTTATTTACATGGAGTAACATACAGGTATTGGTTTTGACCTGTAAAACCCCTCTACGGCCGGGGGCCTATACATCCAAAAGCCTTCCCCCAGCCCAGGCTCCACCGCCACAGCTGCACCAGCGCAGGACCTCCATTCGTGAGAGCAGGAGAAGCAACTGCAGGGTGTTCTCTGGCTTTTTGTAGCTCCCTCCTCCCACCCATTTCTTTTTCCCAAACAATTCTAGTTTGTTGATCATCAGGCATCTCACACAGGCAATTCATTTTTCCTGGTCATGGGGGGAATGAGGAGGCTCTGGTGGGATATGCTGTAAAGATCTTAAAATATGTTCTGTGCTGCTGGCTTATTGCAGATAATCTGATTCATGGTCAAAAAGGGAGGCCACAAGTGGTCTCGATTAAGGACATGAATTTAGGAATCATCAAGGAGCACACAGGGCAAGCAATAGGCATTCTGCTCTGAGGATCACGCACAAACATTTAATAAAAAAAAAAAAAACAACCACACACAAAAGGAAGGGAGAATGGTGTTTCAAATGCAAGGGACAGACCCTGTCCCACAGAGCTTACAATTTACATTTAGATTAGCACAAGTAGCAGTAATGTTGCAGGGAAGGTGGATAAGGGTTACAACAACAAAACTGTGTGGCTGGCGTGCATTGTAATTTCACTAATTAGAAAAAATGAAGTGTTTCTAGTTAATAAATCAGTGCTATTGATATTTCCATAAATTTGAGGGAGGTACACAAATACCTGTGGGACAAACTGTTTGATTGGATTTAGCCAGTATACTCTCTAGAGTAATGGTTTTCAATCAACAGTCCTTGAGGTCTGCTTTAAAGATATACGAAAGGTATCTTAAGAAGAAACAAGCCCATTCCCTAAACTTACATTCACTGTATATCCCTGAATATTTCTGGTGGGCAGGAAAGAACAAATCATGTAATATTGTAAGCAATTGCTCTAGAATGACAGATGGGGAGAAAATTTTTTCCTTCTCTTTCTGAACTGAGAAAATCGATGACCACATCCTCATGGACAAGGGCTGGCAATCTCCCAGTGCGTGGAGCTACTAACCTCTCTATGGGAGCTGGACTAACAAGGCTGGCCACTGGTGAGCCTTCAAGTGCCTGTAAACACCAACCTACCTATGGATGCCACAAACTTGCAAGCAAGTCTTCTCAACAGATCTGCAGAGGCCTCAGTCATCTTTTAGACAGGACCAGCGTGGCTGTTACCAATAAATATCTAATCATACCTCAACATAGCAACAGCCCACACACATTCATCTCTCACCAGGTGCCATGGCTAAAACACACCACACCACAGCAAAGCAATGGCACCACTAGCTCCACCACTGTGCTTTTATCAGTGTTGCACGCACGTCCCTTCACACACCTCTGATACCTCTTGACACTCCTCCAAAGGATGGCGATAGCAGCCTAAGGTCCCTCTGTGAAGACAACCTCCAATGCCAAGAGCTGCAATGAAGTGTAGTTTCTGTCCAGCTCAACGTTCAAGGTTTGATACCACGCATGGCTAAGATGAGAGCTGTGTGAACATGACTGAATATACTGCCTGATCCAAAGAAGAACAGAAGGAAAAAGTCAATTACTCACAGCACTGAGAATGCCTTCCCATTCGGCTAGCTAGAAACAGACCAGGGATCTCTTGGTATTGTTAATATTTAAACAAGTTTATTTTTCTATAGTGCATTATCAATACTCTGCTCTCAAACTTTATGGATTTAAGCGAGGAAATAGAAATCAATATACATTCAAAGCCAGATGAGCTTTTAGATGGCAACCACATTCCGACAATTTAGCAGAATTTGTGTAAGCACATGTGTCTGGGATGGGACTTCTGCACAGAAACTAGAAGCTGCTCCAAAGGTATCTTTCATTGCCATACTTCAGACTCCCTTTCCACACCCTGCCAAAATTGCTCACTGAGTGCATGATGCTTCCTGAACTCAGCAATTGACTGGAATCGAGACACCTTCTATTTTAACTCCAAAAATACCAAAAGGCAAATCAATTATGGTTTTAGAATGCCCACAGCCGACTGCTTTAAGAAAAACAAGGGATGAGAAACACTTCTTGTTTGTTTAGTTTTAAGGCAAGCAGAGGGAAGAGACATTGTTAGAAGAAACAAATAAAAGTCACAGAAAAAATTATAGAAAATTTTAAATACGAATAAAGCTTTCTTAGAGATACTCAAATCAGAAGATGGAGTAGTCCAAATATGTTTCCTTCAGAAAAGCAGGCAAGTAGATGGCACTGCTGTGTATAGTCTTCAACAAAACCTGTATTTTGTTATTTGTTTGCACAATACATTAGTAAAGTGGACTCTTAGTCTCCCTTCTGGAGCCCACAGATGTTCTGCAGTGATAAAAAAGAACAGAACATAGAAAGCACAGTGTTGTGTTCATGAAGCACCAAGGTGCAAGACCTAAGGGACACGCTGGACTCCTCTGCTATATTCTAGGGATCCTATCAGCGCAAAATAGCAATTCTGCTTCAAAAAAATACTGTACTACTTGGATGACCAGAGAGTATGTCATGGTCAAGACACCAGTGCACTAGGTAAAATAGCTTCATCCCAGGCAAATATTCTAGAGAGTACCGTGACTACCGTTTAAAGGCAAACAGAGAGAGTGAATTGATAAGGCAGGGGTCAACAATTGGTTCTGATATGAAACTTTTCACAAAAAGCAGACCAGATCATGCTACAGTAACTTTTATTGCAAAGATCAGTAGGTCAGCACAGCTATTCGTAAGTATTATATATACACACGTGCCTCATGCTTAGGCCAGCCAGCACAGAGCTAAAATGGAAGCATGTAACAAATGAGTGTTAATAAGCAAACAATCATTAGAAGTGTTAACAAGTGATGGTGGAGAGGCTCTGTTTTTCATTTTATTACTGATCTCTAGTAAGTGTTATTATCCTCATAGAATAACATTTTATTATGAAATGCACATGCACAGCATTAAAGCCTTTGATAGTCCAATGCTTGCCAGCAGCAGCAAAATTGTAAACAAAGTGAAAGAACCATTTCTGAAATGCTGACAGCCATTAGTATTCACAAAGTTTATAGGATGCAGAGAGGGCCAATATGCTGCAGCGTAAATAACAGGAATTTACTATGACCTGGGGATCTAAGGAATCAATTGAATATTCAGTTTCTTCCCATGTTTAAAAAGAGCCTAAACATACATGCTTAATCTCAATTGATTCATGCCTGAACTAGGGTCTTGAGTCTGTTAGATATTTTCAATTATTTTTAGCCAATAGATTCTGTCAACATTTCCCTCCTTTATAATACAGCAAACAGCTGCAACTAATAATTTTTCATTATGTTTTTGTATATTTTTTGTTTTACAACAAATTTTACTTAAACAACAAAAATGCAACTGAGCAACTTCTGCTTACTGTAGAAATGAGATTTTTCTGAAGACTAGCAGAATCGGACATGGTACCAGATACAATTAGAACAATGTTTATTTTAAACTATAGCTAGGAAAAGGACATGGGTTGAGGAAAAAAAACACTTTGAAATGAAGAAGCTTACAAGACAAGACAAAGAAAGACTTAATCTTTGCCTTCTACTTTCATAACCTGAAAATTAGTGATGCATTTTATATGACTACCTATTTATCGCAATCATTTCTTCAGCTTTGACATAAAATCAAAACAGTAAGTCAACAGGGTTTACATTTCTGTGTTGCAAATATGCAGTCTCCACCTATCAGGAAAAACGGCAACAGGAGCTCAACCTACAGCGTCCTATATCATCACTGAGTTGCACCAAGCCCCTCCTGAGCTACCTTCAGCAACAACACAACACAGCAGATAAAGTGCACACAAGTCACTTTACTGCCATGGGTAAGCTGAACTTAAGAAAGTTTACTGAATTATTAAATAAGCAATTATGATAACATGAGATTAAATACAGAGAGGGTTGTGCCAACCCAGCTATGAATTTTGGGATTTCTTTTTTTAGTTCTTCCCTGCAGAAATACTAGAAATACTAAAGCAAGCATGATGCCTTTCCTTCCTACACGCACATCTGTCCTCAGAAGATAGCTAAAAATCAGTGAAGAAAGAAAAAAAACCCATAATACAGCAAAGTCCTACTGGGGAATAGGGTTTTAATGAACACACAAAGCAACTAGGTGACATCTTTATCAGCCCTCATAAACCTTGATTGAATACACAGCGATAAGGCCTGTTTAAACTGTCATCCTCATGATAACATAGGCAGAGACAACGCGGGCCTTAGCAACGACCTGTGTAAGAGAGGCCCTTCCAAAAGTGCAGGCACCGTTAGGTAATGTATATCATGTAAACAGTTCAAAGCTTGCGCGGCTGGTTTGTTTGTGCGACGGTGGGAGGTGGAGGGCTGGCCAAGAGGGTATATGCACATCTTCCCCCGGTACCGGCTTGAAAGGGCATTTGCTTCAGAGCTAGTCTGGTTTTGGGGATGGCGAGTTGTCTGGGGAAGATGGGCGCTTCGAGTCAGAGTGACCTTTAGCACTTAGATCTGCAAACACCAAGAATTTCATATAAGTGGTTTTAAAGGATTTAAGGAAAGCCTGCTCTGGGGTTTTTTGTTTGTTTGTTTTTTAAAACCAACATCATCCATGAGGTGCATAACATTCAGCACTAGGGAGCAAGCGGGCATTTGGGGCCAGCATGACTATGGAAGCCAGCAGTGACATGACTTCTTATACCAGAGGATCTGGTCCTGACCATCTGGGATACTTATTTTAAAAAACATTTTTTAAGCATTTCAAACTCTTTTTAAGCATCTCCAAGAAACATCTTGGCAACTGTACAGTTAGTAAGCAAGGATTTAATTTATCTATTTTCCTGTATTTCTAGCTTAAAAAAAAAACAAACAAAAAAAGCAAAACCTTACACTTGAACTTTTATTCTTTCTCCCCAAAATCGTTCTTCCCTCACTCCAATGCTTGCAGTGACACCCACTGGCTGTAGCTGGTCGAGTTTCAGAGTCATTACTAAAATGCTTCAGCACACTGACAAGATCACCGAGATCGAAACTCAGAAAAACATCGCCACCAAAAAGCTGGCATTTTGTCAGCTCGCTTAATACTGTAACTCGCTACCTGTATTCAATACAGCTTTCTTCCAGTAATAACTTTAAATAATGATCAACAGGTACTTGTTAAGTATAATAAAATATACATTTGTATCTAATTACTAGTTAATTAATAACTCCCACTGCTTGGACAGCGGAAGATATTAGTTCATTTTACGCCTATTTGGTCTTTGGCAAGACTCTGAAGTAGCACTAGTACTAGATTTTAGTTTTCCATCAGGAAAACACTAAACTGAGCTGGTACACCACCGCGTGCCTGGCTGGCAGGGGAGGCATTTTAGCTACTCAGGAACTCATTTATGCTTTTATAGGCTGCTTTGCATACACCAGATTTCTTCTAGTACCCCCAACTAGTATTTTTCTCATTTCACACATAGGAAAGAGGGGAAACACAGAACTAAGTGATTTGAGTAAAGACTCACAGGAAACCCACGGAAACCAAATCTAACAAATCCCAGTCTAATGGCCTCAATTAGAAGACGACTTGTTTCTTCAACTTTATTAGAGCAATTTCTTTATAACACATGTAGCTTCTTAATGTTTAAACAAAATTATCCAAGTTTAAGCTGGAACACAAACAAGTATCTCCTGTTACACAAAGCGTTCCCCAAAAGAAAAGGCTAGATTTTAATTTAACTACAACCTGATGGCTTGGAAAGGATCAAGGGAAACTTCAGAAATACTTGGAAGAAAAAATTAGAAAAAAAAGAGAACTACTTTTTGCTTGCTCTATGGCATCAGCCACAAGCAAATGGCTCCTGGCTGTGAGCATGCAAGGTGTGTTTGCCGACTTACTCAGATTAAAAGCATTTTAGTCAACTTTATGTTATTTCCCGCATCTATGGCCACTAACGTTCTCTCCAGAGGAGGGTCAGAAGCAGAACTATTATATTCATGGAAAACACATTTATACAGGACTTCCCGCAGAGCTGAAAAAAAAGAAATGTTATCCAATGCCTTCCCAGCCAAACTTCCTCCCGAGGTGAAAAATCCTTCCCTTTGATAAGAAAGCTGTGTCAGATCACATTTCTGTCCCTGACAAAAGAACCGCTCTCTCTTGGCTTGCTCCAGTTTTGGCAGCTGTGCTCAGCAGAACCACACTGCTCTTCCCAGATAGTCACCACACTTAACAGAGCCACCAGCTTATCTTTGACCTGAACAATAAAATGAGAATGAAGTATGCACAAGCGAGCAGTTATGGTGGGTAACACTACCCACCTCAGCTCTGAGGCAGGCAGATCTCCTCTGGGTTAGAAATTCCATCAATAACCTAACACATCATTAAAGATATCTCTCTCCTCCCCCCTCTCCCCTTCCCCCCCGCCATCCAAACTCACAGATATCTACAGAGGTCTCCAATGCCGCATGTACACAGTTTGCAGCAAAATAAGCTAGGCTTGTTAACTTCCCTTCTTCCTTCACATGTTCTTTCTGTATTGGGAGGAAATAAATTAATAAAGTGTGGGGAGAGACACTTTCACACGAACACTGAAAGCTGGTGCCTTTTAGACACCCTTGTTTCTAATCCGCTGACAACGAATCCAAGGATACACACAGCTGCTTAGCAGCCTTGTTCTAGAGTTTCGGGGCAAGTCTACCAAGCACCATGCGGTGGTCTATGTCCAGGTTCCCTGCAGTACTACTGACCTCCTCTCAGGTTAGCTACCCTTCAAGAAAAGCCAGATGTATTAATTTATAAAGAATATTATGTTATCATGGCTGCACTGCACTTCAGCTCTCACTGCTAGCTACTACTTACTGACAGGGTACTGTGCCATGAAGATCTCTTAAGCTATATCTACCATTCAAGCAAAGGTGTAACACTGCAGTTCACATAGCATTGCCCAAGTTAACATTTGTCCATGACAGGGAAGAGCTTAATCGAGGATGTGTTAAGTCCTTACCTATCTTCCCCAGAAAAGCCTGCCAGCCCCAGGCCACCTCTATTAATATTCCTATGCTCATTCGAGCTGGCTAGCTTAAGGGTTAAACACCTCTACCTGATAAAACAATTAGGCCTAATTTTGTAGGAAAGTACGGGCCAAATCCAAGAATTCCAGGCACAGCAGTGATGCCTCCATTGATTTCCTCTCAAAATTACATGCCATCTGAAAAAAGTAAGGCAGCCCTGCATTTGATAATTGAAGATGGACAGAAAGAAAAAGACCAAACCAAATCAACATTAGAGAATAAAGTCCTTTCCTTGTCCTGGAAAGTTACACAGGATTACACTAGCTCTCCCATAACCCCACAAGCACATCCTCACACCCTGTGGAAGGACGTTCTGGGGAGAGGTAGGGTGGTAGTGGGGAACAGATGGGACAGACACATAAGATATATGTTTAATTTGAGCCAATCCAGACAACAAGTAGCAATTACAGCAGCATTTTTGGCTAAATGAACACTAGCAAAGGAAATAAAAACTAGGTACAGTTCCCATCCAGAAGAAGTGGAGGGGAAAAAAAAAAAAAAGATATTTCCCTTGCTAAATCCTCCTGTCTAGATGCTTTTTCTCTTTTTTGAAGACTATTTGACTACCTCCTCAAAGTTGAGAAACTCCTGCAAAAGCAAAACTATGAAATCAGCCAGTGACTAACTTTTCCTGGAGTGCTCAACAACGGCTTGCCAAAACTTGGTGTCACCATTTGATTCAGCATAGCAGATAAAGCCTAAAATTAAATGTCTGGTATCCCAATCTTGTTAATGAAGATATGCCTTTCACATCTAATTCATTTCCATGCTACTTGTCCTGAGCTGACATTGCTTCATGGGTAAGTAGATGCCCAGAGGGCTTGGCCCACTCAACCCTACTTGGCTGCAACACTTTAAAAATGTAAGTGGCCTCCAACTACTGCCTGCTGCAGGGCAAGCACCTCACACAGCTAACTACTGAGCAGTTGATCTGCAGTAGCTTTTTTTACACCGCTGCCTGTTTGCAGGCACACACAGTTCACAGTAAATCCAAGTCAAGATCACTTACTCCTTCACATCCTTCTGTGTGTGTCATGGGAACAGAGTTGTATTAGGTAGAACAGCAGATCCATAACTTCTGCATCAGGGACTTATAACTCCCACACCTTCCTCCTCCACATGTGGAATAGTTCCAGTTTAACTCCAGTACATATTACTCCAGGGAGAGTTGGTGTGGAGGGACCTATCTTGCAACATGCAAGACAAAGGAGATGGCAAGGTTACAGCAGGACTCAATGTATCCATGACACAAGCTCTCAGGAGAGAGAACGGAAGAATTTAAAACTCTTCAACTTCAGGAGATGACTCTGCTCACAAATTTGCCACCTGAGTTTCCTCACAAAATTCCTAAGAATTAGGCCTATGACTGCGGTTTAGTTTTAGGTTTCTCCACATCCTTATTCTAACACACTTTTCTATCCCAACAAGAAGGCATGAAGTGCTCCTAGTCTCTATGCCTTCCATATGAAGTAGTAGGAGAATAGTTTCAGAGGACAAGTTACATGAAGACTCCCTCAGCCTTAAATAGAATCAGAATGACCTGACCAAAACTCAAGAATAATATGAATTAGGTACTTTCCGTGTCCTATGCTATATATCAGACAAATACAGTCAAAAACCTTGGGCTTGATGCTTTCAATTGTAAGGCTATACTAGAAACAGCTTAACTCAGTCCTTTGTGTTAGGAAAAGCAGCCTTGTCTACATAGATCTGAACTAGTCTTTATTTTACAGGTCTCATTGCAAAGAAGGAAGATAGGAAGAATGATAGCATTGTATTTCAAAGCCAACAAACTATATAACATGCCCACTGGGAAATAAATGCTGTATAATTGCTATTTATTTTATATAGCTTTCATACAGAATATTACAAGACACCTTACGATCATATAAACAGTAGGGATTATGAAATCTTAGTAGGAAGAGTATTACTGGGAATAAGATTTCGGATTTACTTTATTCAAAGAGGCAGAACTTTTTCATACTTCTCTATGGAGGCAGCAAGAAGCCCAACAACAGAAGCTTTCTTTTTGTAAACAACCCATGCTCTTGCGAGCAATCCTACGGAACTGAACAGACTTCCTCCAGGCAACTTAAGTGGGCAAGATACACACGACCAGGAGACAGTAACTTCCATCCAGAGCAAGTTTCTCTGGCAAGTACCTTTTCACCAAAAACTGAATCTGAGATATGGTAACAATGGAAATTTCAGGCAGCCTATGGAAAAAACAAAAATAAAACAAAACACACCACCCTGAAACATTTACTTGTTCCTGATTTTCCTCATATGGTCAAGAACAGTGGTACCTAGACCAAAAGAAGCACCTCTATCCTACCATTACCACCTAGGTGGTAGCCACAAACTTTCTTACACTGCCAATATAGAGAAGTAAGGTTTGTTGATAAATTAATGTGAAATTTTGCTAAGACTGACTTCAGGAATTCCTCCTGTCGGTATATGCAATTAAGAGTGGAATCAGACACAAGGATAGAGCCCCAACTCTGCTTATGCGAAGGCACTGTGCCAACTTCAGTGTAATGGAGATTAATTTTAATGAGACGAGTAAAGCACTACATTGAGAAAGGACACATCGAGAAAGAAGGGACACACAGTTCTGCTGTCAAAAAAACAGATGTAGAAAGAATTGAAATGAAGGACTTGAACAGTGAGGTCTTCAGTGCTTCTGTCCATGAAACACGAAAACCGTAACAGATGCGAAGCAGAGAATGACAAGAGTTGCAAACATGAAGGTAAGGAAGGTCCCTTGTTAATTCAGCAAGCATAAGTAAGAACCTGTGCCAACCTGAATGACACTGACCATACTTGGATTCCTATTTGTGAAATATGACTTCGGTACAACGGTTGGAAATTTTTGTCTAGGGAATAACTGTCTGGTCTGTTCAGCCTCTTGGTAGAAAGATAATGAGTTACTTCAAACTTCTGTCTCCAAGTAACTTGCATACTCCGGGAAGCCTTGAGAAGCTGGACATTCCTTCCACTGAGCAGACTGATAGGGTTCAAAGCATATTTAACTATAAGCTGTGTTACTATAGGGTGGAAAATATTAATCAGCTCTAGCCATCTAGGGAGACTGTGGTTATCATTAAGAATATGTGGGACACTCATACAAGAACCCTTTTCCCTTGCCCGCTGGACAAGCTCTCTCATATAGTTTATCTGCTCCAACTGCATGCTTTTGAAAAAAAAGCTAGACTAAATGAATACTTTCAACTAGAGCTAAAGGTAAACACTCCACTGGAACTTTGCCCTAATCAATAGTAGCAATGTTCATGTCACATGAGAGTCAGAGGATAGAATATGGTGCTTACTGAAGTCAGCAAATAAGCTAATTATACTTAGCCTGCTTGAAGAAGGGGACAAGTGAGGTCTGGTCCACCCACATATTAATGCAATCATCATTAACCTTATCCCTTGTTTGCTTTGTGCTTATATTACAAAAAACTTGTCACAAATGGAAGGTGCTACTGACCCCTTGTGGAAGAAATACTCGTACATTTTAGGATGCACAAGCATCACTGGGGAAACCAGCTCAGATTTGTCTACTTACCTCAGATTTATTTTTAAGGAAAATTCAGTGAAATGGTGTTATAGTGTTGCAAGGGGTCAGTTTAGTCTCACAAGTGTATTTTCCTGATTTTAGGCAATTTTGCAGAAATTAAGTTTTGTATTAACTTCTTTAGGGCAGTCAAGTAAGTCCCAACAAATCCTAACTGTAAGAAATAGATTTTGCACTAAATTTCCTATAACTTGAAGTCTTGCATTGTTACAGAATAAAATTTATACATTATCAGCTCTCACAGTTCTTGATTTCTAATGTCATTTAAACTATTTCAATCCATCATAGCATCACTCTCTAAAGATTGCTTTTAAAAAAAAAAAAAAAAAAAACCATACCACTCATTACTGCAAAGGGAACAAAGTATTTAAATCCCTGAAGTAATTTTCAGCCAAAACCTTTTCATAAACATCAAGAACAGTTGATAGGCTTTATTCTTTAAAGTAAAAGCTTTCCAATGCATGCCACTTTGTTGATTTGAACAGGGCTGCACAAAGCACAAGAACAGGATCTTCAACGATACTGTTTCTGACTAACTGAAATTACCTTTCCGTATTGTGGAAAACCAAGTCTGAAAAGGAAGGCTATCACTTTTCATTCAAATACTGCTGCCAATTTTTCTTCCCCAAATAAAACAGAGTACACCCATGAAGAAACACCCTCTGCATTTAACTAAATGTCAAATCCAAAGGAAATCTCCATGGAGTTTCATCATCCCTGTCGCAACAGCAGGCTGCATATTGGATAACCTGGAATTAGTTACAACAGCAAAGTGCGTTATACAGAAATTAATTATATTATACAGTATTTATATTATAAAGTATTATATGAATTAAATTTTACAGTATGGAGCAGCTTTCTCAAAAATCTAAAGACATCAAACACAAGCAAAGACAACAGCTTCCACTGTGACCAACATTAGGGGCTGAAACCCTAGAGACCACAGAGACCAAGTCTCAAACCTATGCCAACGCCGTTCCCATCACTTTCAATGAACAGGTATGGAGAAGTATGTGAACGGCTTGTAAGTCCCAAAGCAAAGAACAAATGGCTATTTAAAATGTATTTTGACAATTTGCATCAATTGTTTTCAAATAAAAAGTTAAAAAAAGATATCTGAAAATATTATGTTTTCATATAGACCTGTCATATAAACCAAAGTTGAAGAAATCCTGAAAAATGAAAAGAAACTGAGAAAGAGAGCAACAAACTTTTTATTCTGTCAATTAATTTTTCACCTGTACACTATGATAAATTAAAACACTAAGCCATTAAAGTCTGGTTGGTTTTGTTGCCTTTCATTACATTTATATGTATTTTTAATGCATCCATTAAATTGAATCCTAAAAGTATAAACTATGATGCAGCAACTGTTGTCTCAGAATATGGGAGTTACTGTATCTGGCAGGAGATTTTTAAGTGATCACATTCATGTAACCAGATCTGCAAAGGCCATTCAATCGTAAGTAAACCCGGAGTTTAACATAAACTTAAGAGCAGCTCTAATCAGTATTATGGAATGGCATATTTACAGAAAAATTTGCACATATGCCATAGATAAAAATTTTAAAATCAACCTTTGTTGTTACAACATAATCCACCCTTCATACTTCTACTGTCCTGCTTAAACAATATTTGAATATCTGGGAGATTCAAAGGCACGTAGCATTTCTGATGTTGCTACAAACTCAGTCTTCAGGGATACGTTATAAAGAACCAGAATTTTTTGAAGTTTGGATTACAAACTTCCTCAATAAATAAAGTCTGGTGCACTTTTAAACATTATATGTCAACAACTAACAGAGTTACCAAACATTTGTTCAGGTATACAATTTTCTAATTCCGTGGTGACATCTAACATCGTTACAACTAAGAAGGAGGAAGTCAAATGAGCCACCGCTCCCTTCCCCGTGATGTGTACACAAAGATCAGCATTAATTCAGTCCAATTACACTTTTAAATCAAAGCTTTTGAAAAAGTCAGTATACATCTTCTTAGATAAGTTTTATTAACCATACAGTACATAAGCATTTCCTTTGAAAAGCTTAGACCTTGCTGAGCAGTTTTAATGCAAGCAATTATACAATGCTGTCTGCATACAGAAATCCACTACATTCACACAGACAACCTTAAACTTCTCCAATAAACAGTCATGTCAAAATCTACAATTTACTGAAAATACAAAGTTGGTTTTAACAAAAGCAAAAACGTTCCTGTGGTTCAGCAAAACCTGTTTTCTAATATGCGTAGTTTGCATTCATAAAGACACTAAGCTCGGGACAAAGAAAGTATTTCCTAGAAGCTCAAAATGAGACTTACATTTTTGTAACTATGAAATGGCATGCAAACATACAGATTTGTTGCCGATTATTTCTCTCCCTCTCTTATAAAAGACTTGCTGGGCCAGAGTAAAGCAGGTATTTTTACATGTTTGTTTATACAGTGACCTCTCCCCTCACACTGAAAATGTCACATACAGAACATTTTATCAGCTCTCTTTGCCACAAATGCTGCTTCTATAAATTTGAATACTATGCCCTTCAGACCCCCATGACTGGTGTAACAATCAAACAACTTTCAGAAAGTTTAACAATACCTAAATTTGCCGGTTTTCCTTTACAGAAAGTATATACAAGTTTATAAATCCACGGCAGGGGTATTACAATTATATTAACATCAACTCATTAACTGGATTTAAAAGATACTTGCATTCCGTAAGGACTCTATGGCTGCCGCCCATTCAATAGTTCTATCAAGGCACTGTACAGTCATTAAATCTCTAGCATTCTCCAAGATGTGCTGAAGAATATTGTGAACGTGTTTAAGCTGTTAAAAAGCCCTGAGTCAGAACTTTCATATTTACCACAGGCTTAGCTATAGAAATGGCACATACCAAAACTTCTGCAGATAACAGTTTTGCTTTGTCAACACAAACAAGTTATGAAATGCATAAAGAGACAATAGTACGAATTCCAGCAACTTATGCAAGAATGATATCCAATGTACATGGTGGCAAATCACACACTTGTATTGTACGTCATTTATACAGTCAGTAAAAAACCTTTGCAATGTATTCAGACATCAAAACTGATGAAGCAAAACAAAACTGATGTGTTCCCCATCCCTTCCCAAAGACAAAGAACAACTAGAGAAGAATTCAGTACTTCGACAGAAAGGAGGTAGCACTGCTAAAAGTTAGGCTGTAGTTTTGTTGGGTTTTTTTTTTTTTTAAGTGAAAACTTGACCCATGCAGCACAAAGAACAGGATAGGCTCTTCGGTTCACCAGCTGCTACTGGAAGAGTAAAATTAAGTTTCTGACATTTAATTTTGTAGAGGAAGCTTAGATCACTAGCTGAAAGCAGCTTCTTCAAACAATTTAGTGTTTACACAAACTACAATGAATACTGCTAAAAATAATTAGGCATACATAAAACTTGATCTCTAGAAAATATCTACACAATAAGTACTTAAACCAGATTATTTTTAAAAGACCATTTCACGTCTTTAAAAGAAGCTAAAATACCGATTGTAAGACTATGCTAACAAGGCACAAGTACTTGTGCAAATCTGCTATATCCTCACCCAGTCCAAGTTAAGAACGCCACCTCCTAATCAAACTTTCACATTTACAAAGTAACTTGTTTATTCTCTTGCCAGTGTAATTTTCAGTAAAAAGGGATTCCTCCAAACCCCAAGTACACAATATTTCAACAAACGGAAAGTAGGTAATAATAGCCCAAATTTTGAGAAGTGCCATATGAGCTTGGGGTATAGTAAGTGATAGACAGTAGGTCTGGGGAGAAAAAAGTCAAACATAGTTATACAGAAGTTAACAAGCTACAACTATTGAGCATATTCTGTTAGCCTCTTAGGTTGTCTTTATACTTTAAATCGCTGTGTACTGATGTGACCGTTTATGTATTTTACTAAATGGAAAAAAAATGAAAAGTATTTTATTTAAACATCTGAGAATACCTCACACCTGAACAATATATATTAGGTGCCTTCTTGATTGTTTCAAGAAACAAACAGATATTTCATTCAATTTAATTTCAAAACTGCTATTAAATACTGGGGGATAATCATAATAAACAAAGCTTTCAACTCTTACATTTTATGATTTTACAGTACATTAGAGATAAATGCCTTACTGATTTTTCTCTCATTTTCACTTTGCTCCCTAATAATAGTGACGATAATAATAATAATAATATTGAGATTTACACTTTCATCTTTTGCTGAAGACAGAGGCACAATGACATATCCTCAACTCTCCTACTTGTTATGATCACCTTTGGCTTCCAACTAAGCTTCTGTTTTTCATCCTTCGATTATTTAAGTGTTATCCAATTAAACATTTGCACTCTGTGCACATTGCAGAGATGATACCAGACTAAATTGAGTGAATGAACTTACTAGCTTCTTCAACAACACTAGTTCACCTTCTATATCAGAATCCAAAGATAGTGTGTGAATCTAAGTATCTATTTCCATAAATGATACTGGATTTGCAAACATTTTTCCTCATTAAGTTTTTTGAAAGGCAAGCACTGCGTAGCTTTCCCAATAAAAGATACAGCTCTTTCACTTGTTAATAAGAGGCCTATATTAATAATTCAAGCATGTTGGTTAGCTTACCTCGTTTTTCTAATTCAGCTGTTTCTCATGGCACCATAATGGCATCAAGTTGACATACTTTAATTTCAGCTGGCACACAACATTGCCGAATGAGTCCAATCACAAACTTGTATGCAGTCACATACATCTGGTGTGACTACAGTATAGAAGACTACAGCTGCTCCTATAGCAATATCTTCAGCCATTGTCTCCATTTCCATAGGACTGTGGTGGCATCCAAGTATTAAGTGTTATAACGTAACTTACAGCTTCTCTGTTGAAAAGTACAAGCCTAACAGAGCACTTGCGTATTTATGCTACAATATGTGCCTCCTGCAAACAAGGAGTATTTAACATTCAACTCCAGTTTCCCACCCAGGATGCTTTAGATCAGTTCTTACTCAGCTGGATTATTCAATTGATGCTAAGTTGGAATGCTTTCAAGTAATTCTGGCTTGTTCCAGTGAAAAAGAATTAGGAAAATGCCAACTGCTATATTGAGGTTTCAGTTTTGAGCTGCACTATCAAGAAGAAATCCACCCTGCCTTTGTGCTAACAACAGTTTACAGAGGTCCCCTTGAAGAATAAATAGGACACAATATTCAAAATATGTCTACCAGAGCCAGAGGAAACCAAGGTATGGATCTGATGCATTACAGGCTAAAACTCAGAATGGATTGTCAAACGGCACAATTATAAAATTATTTTTAGAGGAAGACTGACAGGAAACTGAAGCCTACTATAGAAAGTTCAGCTGTCAAACATGCTACAAAAAAAAAAAAAAAACTTAGTGACTTGCATATTGGCCAAATGAAAATTGCAGTGAACACTCGGAGCTTAAGTGGAGATAGTGAAATGCTGAGCTGAAAAAAAGCCTTATATCAAAAACTTTCCAAAGCTCCTTGAAATTTTGATATTTTAGAATAGGGACCCAAGAAGCAGGAAAAGGGAGGGCTATTTCACTTGGCCAAGAAGACAGATACACAGATTATCGGAGAACAGATGACTACTAGTATACAAAATAAACCAGAGTACTATATTGACTCCAGATTGGGATTGTGTCCAATGAAAAATTACTGAAAAGAATGATGAACATTTGCAATTCTGGATCAGGATTAAAGATGGTTATAGAAAGGCTGCGTATGACATCACTTTGCTATGTTAAAAGCCACTCTACATACATTTTTCCAATATAACACTGTAGTTTTTTCCTGGAAAACTCTATTCAGTGTTTAAACCTTACTGTTTAAAAGTTCACCTATCTTTACAGTTCACCAATAACATTCATCTGAGACTTTTGCCAATATTTGCACAATTCAGGCATATCAACATAATTCAAAAGACTGAGATCGATTTATCTGAAGAGATCACAATTTTATGCCTTTCCTTACTTGGATCTTCCCCTGAACTATCCCTTTTTCCACATTTTTTACTTACGCAATGAGAATCAAATGAGAAGTTAATCTTAGCTGCAAGTAAGGCACCTAAGTGACTCCAGCATGGATTTCTTTATTGTTCTGCAAGAGCACATCCAAATGAAGCCTGCACAATGGCAAAGGGCTACATAAACTATGCACTCCGAAAACTGCTAAATCACTTAGGAGTAAGCACACATTCCTTTTAACTACAAGAGATCCTTGAATCAGCACACTCTTCCATCCAAAAAGATGGAAGGATGTACTTGTTATCAAAAAGTTAACAGTTTGCAGTTCCTGACAGTAGCATTTTTGGGGTCAGGAACACCTCTTTGTCGCATCAGTGACAGCTAACTCCTTCAGCCAACTTCAACTCACCTAGGCATGGCTCACAAAATTCACTGTTCTATCAGCAATATCTTCATTTGCAATATTACCCAGTAACGTTCACAGATAAGTTCTGGTGTTAACACCCAACTTAGATGAATAAGCAATATTAAATCTTCTCTTTTGCTGTTGACACTGTTTGCCTGGAGACACTAAAACTAATTTGAGAGGAAACCTTGCAAAATCTCTACTTATTCCTAATTCATAGACCCAGAATTTTTAAATGGCCCCACATACATGTATGTTCCTCTACAACTGATCAAATTCACTCATCTGAAATGGATAACTGACCCATTGCGCAAATGTTTTCCTTTCTGGTCAAGTTAAATGCAATTCCATACAAAATTATGTGGCTAGCAGAATTAAGAAGTTCACTATTTAAGTTAGCTTGAACCCGTTAGACTAAAGTGCAGTTTTGGGAACACAGTGTTTCTAAACTAGATTTTTCGTTTTACTGTTTCCTTCCTAACCCATCCTCAGCAACAAAGGGCATGATAAAGTTAGAATTACCTTAACATTGTATTTTGAGGCCTGATCTTATGGGAATAGTATATTTATTACTACTGTGTATACACTTTATATTGATTTTGCATTATTGTATATTTCAAGACAGAAATTATTGTGAATCACAACTGTCACAGGAAATTTCAACATTATCCAGAAAAGCATAAAACAAAAAATCCTAAATATTTATATTTGATATTAACTGACAATATAAAAAAACCACCCCTTACATCACTTGATACATACATTAAAAAACATGAATGAAACCAAAATAAGATTGTCCCTTTAAACTTTAAGGGGAAGAAGACAGAAAGGAAATGAAAAAAAGACTGCTTTAAATTAGCTCCAGGCTTAGATGTTTTTTAAGAGTAAAGCTAAGAGCTGACTGTTCAAATACTGTTCTCTTAATTGGTGTGTTCACAGTCTTTAAACAATTACCATGTAATGAACCTGTGCTACAGTATTAGAAATGTTTTCATTAGAACCCTTTACTGCCTTTCAAACTGACGGAGATTTAAATCATCAGAATGTCCTTACTATTTCATAAGCTAATAAAAGACACTGGTTCCACTACTTAATACAGAAGGATCCTTCGTTCAATTGCCTTGCGGCATATAGGGCATTCACTCATTCGGTCTCCACAAAGTTGACACGTTCCATGGCCACAGAGAAAGATCATATTCTTCAGACGGTCCAAACAGACAGGACACATAGTCTGTAAAAGATTTTGACAGGTTACATAGTCAATGGCAGTAGTGATACAGTATTGAATATGCAATATATAAATTATTGAAATTTAACAATAAATATGCCATCTTAAGCATAGCAGATCATTGCCATAGCATAACCAAGCCACTAACCTGAAAACTAAAAGGTTTTTTTTAAATCACATTTTTACTTCACATTGACTTAAAATATTTGGGCTTTTCCTACCCCATCATGACACAAAAACTATATAGCTTTTTTCCAAATATGATCCCTTTAAGTAAGACAATCCAGTAGTAGGTTGACATCACATTTTCAATATCATTACCCAGGTTTGCAACATTAAGGCATTCTTCAGCAACGTTCCCCTTTATGTCATGTAATCTTCCAGGGAACAAACAACACAAACAGCTTTATGTGTGCAATGCTTGGGTAATGATTTACCAATTTCTTCTCAGGCTACCTAGCCATTCATATACTTACCTTTAAACACCAAGCACTGAACACATGCAGAAGTAATAAAAATGCTCCATAATCAATATTATACGTAAAGACTCAAAACTGGTAGTTCCAGCCTTTTTTCATGGAAGTTATCTAGATTTTCAACTAAAAACACCTCAGGTTTCAAATGAAGAACAAGTTAATAAATCTGTGACCTTCAGTCATAACAGTAGCACAGCAAACTTTTAAAATCAGTTTTAATTGCTGAACATTAAAGAGACAGCCAATGCCCAAAAAAGATCTCCTAAAGTTCTTCAACAGCAAAGTTCATCTTGTACCAAGCCACTAAGGAACAATGTCCTTCACCTTTTGTCACATGCAGAAATTGAAGTTTTGGTAAGGCATGTTCCTTCACCATAAACATATTGCAGCCATATTAGGACTTCATTTATAACAGTTTATCAAAGGTTAGTAAATGAATAGATGTTATAACAGATGATAATTGTTAAGACCATTCTATAGTCCAACAAATCAAATCTAAGACGTCCTCAGATCTGAGACATACTACTCATATCTAACATAAATGCTGATCTCATATATAATATGAAATACTGACAGGGCTCATATTTCAAATGCAAATTCATTTTATCACCACCTTGCACCTGTGACTTGTTTCCATACTCATCATTGGGGGTTTACTTCCGTTTGTTCATCTCATGAGAGAGAGAATCCATAGCAGGAACCCTATTCAGTATAACCTTAAAGCATACTTTCTATGGAATCAATAGGTATTACTTCCTAGGGTAGATAGTTTAGTTGAAGACCAAAAAAATTGACCATCAGTCTGCTTATACAGAGTTTAAATTGGCATGGAATCTGGCCAAATGCCTATTTTAATCTCCAGCATACCAGTATAATGGGCTAGCAGGAATGTAAAACTTCCAGATAAAACCTTATGTTAATTTAGGTTTAAAAAAACCAAACCCTTCACTCTTCCCAAAAATGCTGTGCTCCAGCTTTGTCAGAATTTCCACAGTACTAAAACCAAACACTCTCAAACTAAAACTTTGCAAAAGACCAACTGTCTGTCAGTCAGTCCTGCTCATTTTTCCATTCACACCAAGTCATCACCTTCACATCCCAATGGGACAATTAGAGCATTCTTCCTCCAGTAACCTACAGTCTTCAAATGTCAATGAAACAGCTATTTCCAATGAATATATAGCTGTCCTGTAACAAGTGTCTATAACCTGAGAGTATTGACATGATGTCCTTTGACAAAGGACTGACAAAGCAAACCCGAATCTTATCTCTGGAGAAAAAACTTGTAGCCTTTATTCTATGTTTTTAGCTTAGTTATTTGCTTTTGTGCCTAAATACAATGTCAGAATTACTGAAGTTACAAGGGTCTGTTTCTCTCCAAATGCCACACCATCATTTGAAAATGAAAACATCCATCAAGGGGCTCAGAAATAATAAAAAAAATAAAATCTGTTCAAACACCATTACTTTTGATTATTTCATCCAGTGAAGCCCAGAAATCCTAACATTTTCATTTTATAGATCTTTTCTGCAAGTGCATGCAGTATTAGTAAATTGCCCAATTTCTCCTGTTTAGTACAAATGCAGAGTATTTAAAATATATTAGCTGTTTAATTTCTTAATATGATACTATTTTAACATTTAAGTTACTTCAAACAGTAGAATTCAGCTGGCAGGAACAACCAAGCTTCCTGTTTGCTACGCAATTCTATTCTGACAAGGATTTTCTTGAGTAGTTCAGCAGTTTCCCAGTGGGATACAAGCCCAAATATCTGAGTTTTATCCAACTTTCAAGGAGCATTCATTACTTAACCACCAGCTTATATGTACTTTTACAGTGCAAGAAAGTTCACTGCATGCCTTATACCTAATTTGTGCCACAGCAGCAGGAAATAAGCAGTATCTGTTTCTATTGTACTATTAGTTTGTTGGAATGTTCTCTGCATGAAACCACACTCTGCTTTTTTTATCTGCATGAAACATTTGACTCCTGTCTTTCAAAGGAAAGCAAATGGTATAAAAAGGCACTACACCTGTTCTATGTGAGAATTACTTCTTTGGATAAGTAAAAGTAGTTTGAGAAAGTGCTCATCGTACCTTAAGTATAACTGGGTTTGCAATCCAAATCAATTTTTACCACTAACAAGGTGTTTTGAACTGCTTGAAATATCAATTCCTCATTACTAAAAACAGTTTTTCCAACAATATACAGGTGCACAGTGACAAAATAAATTTATTTTTAAGGAGAAAGCGATGTAAGTATGGTGAAGGAACATACATAAGATATTAGACAGATGATGGTGATTATGTATGAAATGGAGTGAAGGTATTGCAATTACAGTCAAAAGGGTTCACATTCAGGGAATCCCTGAAGAATGGTGTGGTCATCAGATGTGGGAGATTCTGTTGACATCAGCATCCCTTCTGCTTGGCACCAGAAATGGTTTTAAAAGCTTGCTGCACTAACATATTAGATTATCATTGAAGGTATGAGTTGAAACATAGGAATATACCTGCTGAAAGAGAACAAATTAATTTTAAGTACAAAAGTATCAATGTAGCACGAAGACTGAACTGTTAAAGCACAAATCAAAAGAATACACAATTATAGTGGAATGCTGTGCATCATTTCAAGCACAAATTTAAAAGATGAGATGACTAATTTTAATCAAATCCAACTTGCTATTCACAAGTATGTTAGTCTTGTGACAGGGCAAGTTGTGTAACCAGAGAAAACACTACGGAAAACCTGAAAGACTCTCAAGCCAAGATGCACACAAGAACGACCAGAACCACCTCCTTCTAGTCAGAGGCATTGAACAATCTTCAGTTTTATACTGATTTAAAATAAATTATAGGACAAAGGGGCATTTCAAAGCAAAGGAGTGCACTTAAATTCTCAAAGCATTCCAGTATTAGATCTTTCTTACTACTGCAAATATGAAAACCAGAAAATACAAGTAGAAAGTGACACGTATAATTATTCTCTTCTCCCTAATACAGCATAACTTTCTGATACTAGAAAACTTCTGGCTAGCAAATCCCAAAGGTAAGACAAAATTGATATGAATAAAAGAGCACCTAAGGATCACATCTAATCAAGAAGAAAAACTGTAACGAAGTAGGTTTCCTTTCACGTCCCTATACCTGAGTATTAGCATACCCAAATAGAACTCCAATCTTTTATAAACTCCTAAAATAAAGTAACCAGAAAAGAAAAAAATACATCTGAAGAAAATAGATTACTTGCATTTAAGCATTCATCTGCATGTTTTGCATATATCATTTTAATTGTCAAAGCAGTAACCTTATTCTTTTCATCCAATGTTAAAAAGTAAAACAGAAGCTAAACAGTAGATGTAAGATGCCAGAGATACCTAGAAACTCCAGATGTTATCATCAAGACAGACATGCATTTTTCAAATGACAATTTTTAATCCGCATGTTCTTTTACAGACAAAAACTACGAAGGAATCTGTTCTGAATGGGATATTTGAATTTCTATTACTGGGGTGTTGGCCAAGTCTCCATACGACAGGAACAGCTCTTCACAGACATGCCACTGAGGTTAAAATTTGACAGCTTATCAGCTCCCAAATTTAAGCCATTTAGAGATATGGGCCCTAAAACCGGCTATCTAAACACTTCAGTCTTAGCTTTCACGCACATGAACAGCGGAGAGCAACAACTACCAGGACTAGATGTGATGTGATCACTAGATGTGATCACTGAAGTATTACTGACTGCTCTACCCCTACAAGAGCAAAAGGCAAGTAATACGGTGAGAATGCTTCTCTGTTTCCTGTATCTATGAAAAGTTTCTTCCAATTGTGTTATACATAGGGAAGCCAAAAATCACATTATCAGGGTTTTAAGAGAGTAAGTTCATACAATAGTCAGATACCCCAGGCCCTTTACTGCTAAAAAAAATCTCAAAACCAAGTTTTTCTTTGTTCAGATGGAAAAGCAAGGAAGCAATTTAGTAATTTAACACAGGAAAGTTTTGCACATAAACAACTACTGAAGCGCTTCTAATGGAACTAGACTTACAGACATAACAAATTTAAATAGGTAACTGTCAGTTACCTGAAACATTAATTTTTGGTTTTCATTAGGTTTCTAAATTGCATGTAATTTAACCAATGAATAATCAATACAATCGATAGTCAATTTGTATAAATTTCCTCCTGCAAACACTATGCATAATTACAAAAGACAAACCTTATCATGTACATTCCAAATATTCAAATTACAGGTACAGTACTTTCAAAGGTTTTAGTTTTGCAACCACACAATTTTTTGAAGAGTACATAAACTATAGCCTTCATATGACAGGTAACTGCCAGCCATTGTTTAAAGGCAGTTCATGAACAGACAAGTAAAGATTCAGGTAGATACAGAACAGTGAAGAATATCTACTTTTATTACTGTTCTGTGAAAACAGCTCCTGCTGTACCTATACTCTCAGGTCAGCTAAACAGGCAGAGAACATACTGACTGGGCAGAGCATCTTTTTTTAGTCACACCAACACAGATGCTCTAACAGATGGATTATCAAACACAGACACTTGATTTTAGTGATAGATAGATAGATAGAAGACATACAAGCCACATCACACACAAAAAAATATTGGTTATTTAACTAAAATTTAAGAGCAGAAGCACTTCAACATGTCATTTTGTTTTAAATAACAGAAGATGCATTTGCTTTTTCAATCATTTTAGTGGTCCATAAAATTTTTATTAGCACTTTTACCTGTTCCTTGATGTCTTGTAACTGTTGCTGCAGCTTCTGTACATCTGCATTGACATTGGTGTTGTCTTTGTCTTTCTGCAAAACTGGAATGTTTCCACTTGCTGTAATTTAGAGAAAATAAAAATATGTGATTATGCATCAATCTAATGAAACAGGAATAATTATTTCCAGCGTACTAACTACAATTTTTCCAATATCTGAAATAATGTTAGTCAAACATATTTGATAATTAATTAAATTCACTACAACATCACTGCAGCTAAATTCATAAAGAGCTTCTTTGAGTTTACTGGCAACGCTGCGTTGACAAATATTCCCTCAATAATGATGCTCAAAATGCCTGTAGCCCCTTAATGTTCTCAGAGTTCTTATTTGCCAGTGAAGTTCCTGCAGTAAATTTTTTGCATATGTGAAAAATAAAGCCAAATCCTTTCACACTGAAAAGACTTTTTATCTACACAGCTGATTCTATTTGGTGTTCAAAACTGCACAAGCATCTTGGAAGTAGTTTGTTCAAAATTTGAACAAGCTCAGATTAATATTCTTGTATTTGACTGATCCGGGAAGCAATGTTACTATAAGAAACAGAAAAATTGAGAAGTATTTCAAATGACAAATTTTAAATTTCCAGCGTGAGTATTAAAAACCTGATTTTAAGGTTTATTCTTATACCTACCTATTTAGGAACAGCATGACAAGAATGACCTAATATTCCAATTCACATAAACTCAATTCAAACACTGCATACCATACATACACAGAGTAAATACAAATAATTCATAGAAATTATTCAGAGAAGTCACAAAAAGTTCAAAAACTAGTCAAAGCAGGAGATGTAAAACTGAACAACCTGTCATGAAAGTTGCTTGTACCTAGATGCAAAATTTTTACCATTCCTTTATCAGTCAGAGAGTTCCAGAAGTAAAAAAAACAAAACAAAACTTTTATTTGCTCATTCGCACAATTACAGACAATCTTCAGCTTTTGCTTCATAGGACATTAATAAGTGGCCAAGAAGTCATGTATGTTTCAGCTTCTACTCTGGATGCTGGAAGCAATCTTTTAGTATAATGACTGGCGTTACCATCGCATCTGCTGCTACCAATGTAGAAAGTAGTGCAAACAGCAAATGGATACCCGGCTTAACACTGGTTTTATTAAACTTTTCTTTAAAAAGGAGAGGAAAGATTTAGGTCATTTAAAAGAATGACAATAAGAAGTTGGTGGGGGAAATGTGAAAGAGCATGGGTTTTGGAATCACTCACAAATATCATCAGTGGTATCTTCTGTACCTTTCCCTCCGCAGCACATTATGAAAGGCACTCTTCGCTCAACCACCGCCCGACACTGTACACATTTCTTCATCAAGCTTGCACAATCTGAGAGGACAGAGAAATAAATCAACTCTGAATCCTGCTATTTAATTTTTCTTCTTTCCTATCCATGAGCTTGTTTATTCACAGTAACTATATAGCAATGTCATAATAGATGCTTATAATACAAATAACTACTTGTGTTCATCTTCACATGATTTTCTGCAAATCACACCTATAAACAATGTCTTGTTTGGGATTCAAAGTAAACCTATTCTGTTTATCTTCTTTTAACATACTTCAAGCGAGCAGGTTCCTCTTTCTCCAAATGGATGTCTATTCCACAAGAATTACAGAAGTTAAAAAAGTAAAATCACACACGTTTGAGACCAGAACTTCCAAGAATGTCTTGACTACCTGCTTTTTCCTTTAGAACAAAGGATCTCACTTTGTCCTAAGGCTCCAGGGGCAAACAGGTGTGGCTCCTTACCCTTTAAAGAGTAAACCTGTATCTTTTATAATCCTAGAAAGAAGACTGTAATTCTTCTACAAAAGGCAAACGATTATGTCTCATAAATGCTGAAGGTTACTGTGAATTAATAGAGTGGGTCCTATAAACTACACAAATTTGAAGACACACTCTCATCCTGCTTGAACAAGATGTCCAGAAAAAAATCTGGAAAGAAATCATCTACATCTGTTAAACCTTTTGCTGTCCTTGTTACAGCTTAGACTTGGTGATGTGTATTGCACTGCTGAAATCCTTCACCACAGCAATCAATTTTTTTGCTGTCCTCTTCCTGGGAAACTAATCAAAAAAAGTTCTCTCATCATCTTTCAACTGCAGACAGTGAAAGAGGCCAGATCAGGATATCTGTAAAGTCAGTGATTCAGTGTCAGGTGTCTCAGCCAGAACAGAGGGAGAAACCAGACTTCTTTAGGGAGAGCAAGTAAGCAGTTACTTATGGGAATGATTACCTTCCCTCTTATGTAGATCCTCAGCAACAAGGACTGCTCTTCTCTAGGCAAATGACCCTTCAACAAAGCCCTGAAATGTCTGGTGACAAAGTGATGGCTGCGTTCTCATCCACATATTCTCAAAAAAAAAAAAAAAATCTGGAGATCTCCTATGTCTGTTTTTGCTACATGAGATAAATCAGAGTGAATCATAACTGGTGCTCTTTGCAAAGATATATGATGTGTCTTTTAGGGAAAAATATAGCCCTCGTGCAAATCTGTAGATTAGTAATGAAGCATAAATTATATTTATTTACATTATTCTTTTAAAACACCATTTGCATATCTGAATGTCCCTAAAAAGCTGCAACAAAGCAATAAAATTAATTCTAATTACTTCAGAAGTTTTAACAATATACAGCAGGCTTCTATAATCTGAGCAAGCCTACTCACAATTAAATAATTCAGATGGAAGAGCACTTGCTTTCTGAATTTTTGAAAATCTCCAGTTTGTTCTCCAAGTATTTCATTACCAGCACGCCAAATAATGCCCAAATTCTGACTATTAAGTAAATTGGACCTGAAGTCAGATTACTAATGAGCTTTTAGCAATCTGATTAAAAATGTTGTGTTTCAAGATTACTTTAAAAAGAACTTCCATCAAGTTTACTTACTCTCACAGGCACACATATGACCACAAGGCTGGAAAAGCACTGCTGCCTTTTTGTCTGAACATACTACACATTCTTCAATCTGTAAAGAACAATAAACGCACATATGAGAAAAGTTTATCTCCTGCTCTCTACATTAATTGCTTTTACACTCTCTGTGGCAAGGCATGTGGAATTTAAGAATCTCTATCTAGTGTTATTTTAACTAATTCAGCACCTCAAAATGCAACTTAAATGAGTTATCGCAGTGACTTCTACGCACAGAGAAGCAGCTAAGACAGTATATGTTTCTGGTTCTTTATTCTTTTCTCCTTCTTTTTTCCACCATATATAGTTAAATTGGGGTTGTTCAGCCTGGAGAAGAGAAGTCTCTGGGGAGACCTTATTGCGGCCTTTCAGTACTTAAAGGGGGCTTATGAGAAAGATGGGGACAGACTTTTTAGTAGGGCCTGTTGC
>NW_008796043.1:6828873-6855126 GCF_000699145.1 Aptenodytes forsteri
CATCCCTGGAAACATTCAAGGTCAGGCTGGACGGGGCTCTGAGCAACCTGATCTAGTTGAAGATGTCCCAGCTCGTTGCAGGGGGGTTGGACTAGATGACTTAACTATAAAGGTCCCTTCCAACCCAAACTATTCTATGATCATATGAAATTCACTTATAAGAGACTTTTATAGTAATCTGTTTGAATATTCTGGGCTAGGGTTTCTCAAGCCCTTTAATGTGATGAACTGTATATACAGTGTGACCATAGACACCACATACCACTCCATTCATACTGGCCTGGACCACCTCTTCCAGTTCACAGAACTGTTGTCCAGGTTCATTCATTTCTTAGCCTTGCAGATATTACCGGAAGTTTATATATAGAAGAGTATAATAGAAGTAGTGAACAGATATTCCACTCTCTCAATCTGATTTAGCAAAAGAAATCAAAGGAAGGTTATCCACAAAGGTTAACTTTCACCTGGGAAAGCTGATTTCCATAGATTAGCTTCTTTAGATGGATGAGTGGAAGTAGAAGCCTTACTTTGCTGCTCTGAATCACCCAGTGGCAGAACCTTTTCACTGACTAGAAAGAAAGTCTAGAGAAAAGGAGCTCACACGATGTTAACATTTGGCCTTTGAAAATATGCATTGCAGAATAGTGAACAGTATAAGAAGAATAAGAGAGTGAATAGTAAAAACTACAAATTCATATTTACAATTCCTATATTTACTTTGAGATAGAGAAAAAAAACATACCACAGAAGCGGACTAGTCAAATGTGTTTGGAAAAAGATAAAACGAATAGAGTGGGTTTTCTATAGATCAGAAAACCTGTGTGTGGAACATGAGGTTTTTGTTTTGGTGTTTGGGTTTTTTTTCAAAACCAGCCAAAAAGCAACAGAAGGACAAGACTTGGTGATTATGGGGAATAGAAGAATACTCAAACAGAAAAGCAACAGGGCTGCACCCATACAGTCACAAATACTTGGGAGCAACTATTTGAGAAACCTGAGGACCTTACTGGGATTTGGTCCCCAAAATAGGGCACAACTGGTTGATACTCTGAAGGAGAAAACATATGAAATTCATGATTCCGAAGAAAGAGAAGGTGAAAGCTGAAAATAATTATTAACTTCAAAAACAAGCACATATTAACTAACTCAGTTTACAGGCAAATCATCTTTCCACGCAGCCCTAAGGAATAAAAGAAATCAGAAGAACTGAATATTACTGAAGGAAATTAAAATTCAGGAAAAGCAGCAACTTATCTTAACATGGAAAAAAAAAATAGCGGGGGGGGGGAGCAGGGCAGGGAATCTACTTAAATAAAGCATCCTCAGGTGACTGTATTAGGAACTCCAAGGACCTGAACAATAAAGACATTGCAAGGTGGGAGAGAAAAAGGGGCAGGTAGGACATGAGTACAGGCAAACAGAAAAGAGTAACATACAATGTTGGGACAAGATATCACTACAATGCAAAATTAATTCCATCCAGTGAGACACCTGTAAGGCAAAATACAGCTTAAAATATACTACACTTTTCCTTGACCTCTTTTTTTACTTTTCCATGAAAAAGAGAAAGAAAACCAATAAACTTTGGAAGTTTTTACCTTTGTCCTAGACTGAACTTGTTCTTTACAGATGAGGCATTTTTTCACCCGTGGTGAGCACAGAGAACACGTGGCAATGTGTCCACATGGGCCAAACAGAGTATCTCTCTTCATGTCTGAACACACCATACATTCTTCTAAGGTTTCAGAATCATTGTTGATCATAGATGGACTTCGGGAACCAACCTGACCACTACAAAGAAACCTTGCAGTCAAACTTACTTTTAAGAATTTTTAAAATTCTTAATTTAAAATGCACATGAATTGGCTGCTTATCTATATAGTCCTATGCATTCAGGCATCAGTGTATCACAATAAAGCAATCTGAACTGCATTTTCCCAAACATACTGTTGACACCAAAGTGCAACGTCGCATGCTCAGATTAAGACATTGTACAGAAACAGGCCACACAAGTTAGAATAGCATCTCATGAATGTAAAAAACCCTTCCCTCCCATCCTAAGAGTTTACTTTATTAATAGAGACATACCCTTTAGATTCAGAACTGCACAGCTTAACACCTTAATCTTGAATATACTTCCAATACTTAGCAAATGACAGGCTTGTAAAAGAACCCCCAAACTCCCGCAGTGAATTCACCTCAGATCTTTGTCCTATGCTGCTGCTCACCCAGCAGAGGGAGCGCGTGCTGAACCTAACCAGCTCATTCCTACAGCCCTCACAAGCCCATAAAAGGTGGTGAGAAAGAACAGCCACAGGGATGAGGCCGAGACAGACACAGACAGAAAGACTCTGAAGAAAATAAGCACCTTACACACCAGGGCAGCATCAACAAAACCAGTCTCTCTTCGTGACATTTTGAAATTACATTTTTGATTTCCATACAGGAATTAGGGATGAGAATCATGTAAGCCAACGGTGGGAACACAACTAGGACAAATAGCAAGCTGAAACTTCTCATACTGCATGCATTTGATAACATGACATTTCACTGAAATCGTAATTCCTAGAGAAGTGCTTCTGAGACATCAGACCTACCTTCTCCTTCTCCTTTTACAGAATCATACAACCATTCAGGTTGACAGGTACTCAGGAGGTCACCCACTCAAAGCAGGGTCAACACTGAATTCACATCAGGTTATACTGGGCTTTGCCCATTCCAGTCTTCAAAACTTGCATGGACAGAGATTTCACAACCTCCCTGGGTAACCTGTCCCAATGCTTAGTTATTCTTTCAGTGATTTCCCACCCACCCCTTTTCTGGGATGCTTTGACGTTCTACCAACCTCAACCTGCACACTGCCTCTTCCCATTCTCCTCCCTCCCATATTAACATGTATGAAAGTCCTGTAAGACTTGTGTAAGTTTCAACTAATGTATTTGTAAATAGCATTCAATGTATCATAGAATATAAATAATTAATTGAAAGTCAAGAAAAATCTTGTATGTTTTAACACTATCGCTAATAAAGGCACAACGTTTTAAATACATCAGTTAATCTACAGAAAGCAGAGATTTGGAAACAGTATATTTTATGACTATACAAACCTGACTTTTTCTTTGTGACATTTAGCCAATGCTTTGCAGAGACTAGGATCAGGGCAGAGGTCGAGAGGAGACTGACCCTTCTTATTACGAATACTGAGGTCAGCTCCGTTGGCTGCCAGGAAGCAGGCAATAGATGCTGCACTCTTCTTCTCTGCTCCCTGAGTGCCAAGTCCCATTATTAACTGAAAGAAAACAGATAGAGACACTCTCTAAACAGTTGGGAATAGTCTGGCTAAAGGAAAACTACTTGACATGCGCACATGCACATACACACACACATATATGTATAAATCTGTAAGCCCAAGGAAGCGTCTCTAGAACTAAAATCAAAACAATTGTATGGTTGCTTTATTTTGAGTCAACTATACTCAACTTTCCTTTAAGGAACTAAAATTCAGCAAGGAATAGCTCAGCTATTGAAGCATTCAATCTCCTGCACACCTATACTCACTTGAACTGGCTGTCCTTCTACATAAGCACTGTAAAGGGCAAAGTCCCAGTGGGTATATTCAGAATACACTTGAAGCATACCAAAATTGCTGAGTTCAGACAAAATGCTACCACCACCACACTTGGACTGAAAACATAGTTGGGCAACGAAGTGAATGCAAACTTACTTGTAGTCTAGTGAGTAAAGCACCTGCCCAGAAAAGACTTGATTTCAGTTGCCTTCTCAGCCTGGAGGGATTTAAACTCACATACCTGTCCTCCTGTCCTAATCATGTAATGCTCCTTCACCCTTTTACAACTATTACTGTATTAGCGTACCTATTAGGCACGATTCACAGGGCCAGCTAGAAAAATAAAGAGAGAAGGCTCACTACCTTAGCCCAGCAAGGAGAGGATTCACCTACTCTGGAGCATTCTGGGCCTGCTCCAACATCTTTTTGTATTAATGCTTGATCAGATAAATTGCAGACTACATATAACATGAAACTGCTGGCACCACTAAGAATCTCTCAGCAAACTGCACTAGACTATATTCAAAGCAACAGCTTTGGCACAGCTGGGACAGCTCCAATTCAAGGAGTTTTAAGTGCTGAATTCCAGAATTATAAAGGCTTTGACAGTAGGATAGAGGCAGGATTTTGTATGCACCTCTTTCCCATTAATTGGTTTACGTGCCC
Source organism: Aptenodytes forsteri (assembly GCF_000699145.1). Lineage (NCBI taxonomy): Eukaryota > Metazoa > Chordata > Aves > Sphenisciformes > Spheniscidae > Aptenodytes > Aptenodytes forsteri. The sequence continues at coordinate 6,833,108 of NW_008796043.1, forward strand.
AACTTGACTGATGTACATCTTTCTATGCCACTTTCAGTTTGTACAATCTATCCCAGCAGCTGGTCTTCTAAAAGCTGGGTGTCAAGTATCACCCCTAAAAATTAAGTAATTCTGGTTGAATTAACACCCATTTTGTATTTAAAGAACTAGGTGTGCTATTTTAGACACAACAGAATACAGGAATAAATTTAAAATACCAGATACCTGTCACTGTAGCCCTAAAGGTTGCATATCTTGAAGTCTGAACTACGAAGAAAACAGTTTTCAAAATCCCTCTAGTTATTTCCCCCATCCCTCAGAGGTGACTTGTGAAGAAAAAGGCTTGGTTTGGGTCCATATCTTGCAGCACGTGAAGTATGTATTAGAAGTCTTTACCCTGCCCTGATAATTGCAAGATTATCTTTCTCATCATACAGTCACCCAGTTTCCTAGGGAAGCAATTTTTTTACACCCCAGTCTATACGTTTTCTTCTAGTTAGGCGTTCTTATATCAGTATGTATTACTGAGGTGCTACGAGACTCTTGGAGGTCACTTCATGAATTCACAGATGCCCACGGTCCTGCATTCTTCCCTATGATCAGGTAAGAACAGTACAGCTTGAAAGACTTCATACCAGGAAAACCAGTAAGTTATGGAGAGAAATTGTTTTGTGGTGTTCAGATCACAGAACATTTTTGTTTATAAATTCAGACCGTTTTTCTGCACATCAATTACAGTATTGGCTGAAGTGAAGCAGAGATTTTATCTAGCTTCAGTCCGAGTACCTTGGACCATGTCAGTAATCCAGCCAAGGTAGCACGATGCCCAGTGAAAGCTGACTTGCTCCGAGGTTGGCAGAGTAGACTTTTTGAAGGCGTACCTACACCGAACAATTTGCTGTAGTCCTTTCTTACTTGCTGGGACAGGAGTTCTCTTACCATCCACACTTGCACCTCATGGGCTCTGAGCTGTTCCTGAACGAAACAGCTATTGTGTCTCCAAGAGGAGCTAACAGGATAGTTTGCTTCACTCGGTGTGGATATACACTACGCCAAGCCTGGCTCCTCCACCTGGAACAGTCATCAACATTATTCAAGAAAATCCTGAGTCCTAAAATGCCTCTGTGTGCTGTATGCTTTAAAAACACCAAGACAATATGGCATCTCAAGACACTTCCCTGGTAGTCTGCAACATTTCAGGCACACAGAATGAAAAAAAAAAACACACAAACAAACCCCAATCCATGCACAAAAATAAACATTATGCCCTAGTGCCTAGTACAGCTGCAGCAAGCCTCCTCTGGAGGGTGCTGGCCCTGAGATACATCAACACAAGCCAGTCCCAGCCAATTCACCTGCAAGGGAGAAGACTCGGTGTAATCCACACAAACAGTATAAATATCATCTAAGTAACTGTGACTACTGAGCTATCTTTGAAGCTGTAAACACCTAACTGACTTCCATTAGAGTTTCTTTAGTTTAAGTTAGGATTTAGGCGGTGGCATCATTTTGAATCTTAAAAGCGTTTTAAGGGTCTGAAAGATACCTATATTAAAATAAATTACACTAAATGAGCCTGGGGAATAATACATTTATTTAGAATAAAAAGTACCCTATACCAAGGAACACTGCATCTGTAATAAAGCAACTGAAATGACTTTTTTTGTGGTGGTCAGGACTGTACTTCAGAAAATTTCTCCTCCTCCCAGCTGTACAATCATCACAATGTGCTGGATGAAAAACTTCAACATTATTTAAAGAAATGGGGTTCACCGCTCATAGCACTTGAACACAGAAGTGTTTTTCAGATTGATACCCAAAAAACAGCTGAAGAAACCTGACAAAAATTGTTTTAGTTATTACAACAGCTTAATGTTGACATTCAGAAGGAACTACTAAAACTCAATGCTAATGAACTTATTCCATATAATTCTACTTATGAAATAAGTTCACGATATCAGTAAAAAGTTTGTTTCATATTTTAAACCGTGCTCAAAGGAAAAAGTAACAAATGGTAAAATTTCAATAAAGTTGCTGTCCAACCAACTTTATCAAATATGAGAAACATCTAAAAACCTGCAAGTGAAATTTTTGTTATTTTTCAGTTTATTTAACTGGAAAAAAAAATCGTTATTTGTTAAAGTACTATACTACAAAGAGGCACTCTACGGGGCTCAGTAATTTGGTATCTTCAGGACAGTAGTCCAAAGTTAATTAAAATTTAGCCAAGCAAAAATGAGCTCTAAAATACTAAATATTTAAGTATCAGATTTGCTATCACATAGACTAAAGGAATCTGACATGTTTTTCCCATCTTTAAAGGAATTAATAAAAATTAATCAAAAAAATACAGATTCCATCAATTTAACTTCAGTCATCATATTCACAAAAAGAAAGCCTTTCTGTTTCCCAGACTAATTATAAATCCTATTTATCCTCTATTATCTATCAACCGTATTTGAATTCTACACAAGACAAATTACAAATGTGTCCTTGGATAGCTTTAAAGGTCCGATGCCTACACGTATTTTAGCAGCCTAGATCCTGTCTTTTTCTGATATACAATTCTGGGCCAAAGGTGGCTTACTAGTAAAACTGTTTATTGGTAAAATCTAGTTTATAGCATTTTTACATTACCTTTATTTAAATAAAGGTAGACAGGTACAAGTATTGTTCTCATGTCCTGTTTTCCACAAACCAACATTTTCAAGACAGTTTGATCTGCTGATCACCTTAAAGAGGTTTCAGGTATATTTTAGTCAGGCTTTACTCCATCTTTTACATTTCAGCCACGTCTTATGTTGCTACCACATAAAATTAAAATAAGCAAGTTTTCACCTCTTCTCTGGGGGCACGTATCTTCTCTACACCACTTAAACCTCCCAAATTCATTAGTTAGGCAAAAAATTTCTCTGCAGTTAAACAACGTGCAAAAAAATTACCAATAGTTTGATCAAGCTAATATAGAAGGTATTGGTTGATTGTGATTTTTTTTTTAAACATTAGAACATTTTTAGGTGATCAGAGATACACTCACGCAGGGATTTTTTTTGTTTGTTTTTTTCCTGTGGTGTCTTTCCCCTGCCCTTTTTTAAAATTATTATTTTAATAGAAATAAACCAAAAGTGTAATTATTTTTTTTTTTTAAACCAAGGATACATCTTCAAATGAAACTAGAAGAGAAACTTATTCTTTGAAACATAAAATCCCCCAAAACTAAAATTTAAAAAGGCGGTAGAAAAAAACCCCACTTCTTGTGTTAAAAAACTCAAAAAAACCCAACTCTAGTTTCATTGTGGACACCACTAATAAGATGGGCAACAGAGGAACCTATTTATGAAATGCTGAATCAGAGAAAAAGTATTTATCTCCCGTTCATTCGTTTCACAGTTAAATACATGCACACAAAGTATTTTGGCCACTTCTCACAGAGTCCATTTCAGATCATGGAAACAACTGAGCTGTAATTGCTTTCCTCCTCTCACTTAAAAGGACACAAGCATTTTCTTACATATGCCAGTCATATTTTAAATCTCTTTTCAAAGCTTATTCCAGTGTATTTCAGTGAGATTAAGTAACCAGTCTGAAAAACATTTGTTGTACAGTGGAATTACTGTTTTGAACAAAGGCCTTTTATTAAAGTTCATGGGGGTTTTTTTGAATGAAATGCAAAAAACTTACCACCCACAGTTAAAATTAGAAAAAATATTATGACACTAGTAACTAATGATTCAGCAAATTTGATCTAGTGCCAGGTTACAAGCCTTTAATACTTAAAGACAAAATTGTTGTTTGTTTTTCTCAATCCCAATCACTCCAAATGGAGTTTCTCCTTTGTCTATCAGCAAAACTATAAACTTCATTTTCGCATATGTTGTTCTCACAGCTTTTTGGGTGTGAGTGTTTCTTTTTTCAATAAAACATTTTGACCTTTATTACCTGGAGTTTCTTCGACTATTTCCTTACTACAGCACAATTTCTGAAATGAACTCTGTCAGAAAGAGACATAACAATAAACATACAAAGATTAAGAATGCCTTGTTCTAACAGAATAAACTTTCAGAAGGTTATAGAAGCAGCTAAACAATTAAAGCTACAAAGACATGCAAGATGTTGAATCACAGAAAACCTAATTTTAGTCTTATTCTGTACTGTAATACTGTTTATTTCTCTTTCCTAAAAAACTACTTTTCATTTTTTGGCAGCCATACATGTTTGCTCTGGAAGAGAGATTTGTAGAAATATTTTGAACTAAATAACCCATATTTTTCTTTAACAAAGACAATGACTACACGTGAAAAGCCACATATAACAATATGATTTCTGCCTACGCTGCAGTCTAATGCAGAATGTCTACGTAAACTTATGCTGCCAAAAAACAGTTCAACAGTACAGAACTAGATAAACTAGACAAATAAAGAGACAAATGTGCACAGAAAAAAAGGAATAAATAAATGCATTTTATTTACTGTGTTCTTTGATGGCTCCCAAGCAGTATCTACCTTGCCCACATCTTGCATGTCTTGGAGTTGGCGGAGCTGTGACAGGGTGTGGTGTCTCAGGGCTTCATGCAGGGGAGTATCCCCATCTTTATCCTGAATATCCAGCTTAGCACCTGCACGGACTAAGAGCTGAAATGAGAAAAACCAATTTAAAACTCAAAAAAAGCTATTTATTCCTTTTAAAACTCATTTCAGTGAAACTGTGGTTTAGAATGCTCTAGGAGGTCTAAAAGGGTTATTCTTTTATCTTGCTACAATTCACAGTTGAGTTTATTTATCTTCCATACTTGGAGCTCAGCCCTCAACTGAAGCATTTCTCTCTTCCAAATATCAAGCTTATTTCAGCAGAAGCCTAATGCTTGCCTGTGCTCTGAGGGAGCGCTACAAGAGATGCTATTTTAGAGAATTCTTTCTACTGTCCAAAACCGTTAATTCTTACAAGATAGCCTACAAACAATGTAACATATTACAGCAATATATCAGAAACAGAACAAGTGGTCAATACTTTAGAGATATATATATTCTTTACTATTAGGTTTCAATGACCTCAAAAATCAGCACTTTCACACCATGCTAAACTTTACAACTTAATTTACAGTATCCTCCCATTAGCAAAGTAGTTAAGCATGTACTGAGGTTTATCCTTACTCAGCAGAAGTCATAGAAACCACCGACACTATTAAATACTATCTCAGAACACTTTGGAAAGTAATGAACTGTAAGATTCATATTTAAGGCTAATTTTAGACACACGTTCCAGGTCACATGACATGAAAGCAAGCATAAGGCTGCACAGGCCCTCCTATTCATACTGCCTTTGCATACAGCCCTCCCATAATTCGATGCACCAGAACTTTCTTAAATATGCTGTTAAACAAAACAAATCAACGCATGCTGACAAATAACAATTGACCCTAAAAATTAAACCCTGTCATTATCCAGAAACCTGTCGATAGCAGCTGAGGTTTTAACTTTAGTTTTGAGCTTTTGCTACTCTGCAAAATTCGGGATCAGCAGCAGAGACAAAAGGCATAGCCTAGAAACAGGAATACATCAAGTGGGATCTCCCTCTCCAGAACCTGCATGCTTACAAGGATCTCAGCCTCTTGGAACCAAAGAATCTCAGACTCTAGGAAAGGCTAAAAGGAAAACAGCTTAAAAGGAATTCAGAACTTAATTTTCAAGGAAATACCTGCCTGTAATTGACTGCAGCTTACAATTTTCCCCAACCTTTTCTTCCACAAGTGAAACCACAAAAACGAGATTAATAGTTGCAACAGTCTCCCCCCAGCTTCTTACACTCTCTAAATGGACTTACTCTGGCTCAATTTTTCTTTCTCATATTCCTATCTTCTGTCTGCCACTAGCTATTTACTGCTTAAGAGTTTCTCCTGGAAGAAAATCTGTAAGAGAACTCTTTTCAGAGCAACCTGGAATCCTTGGCTAGCATGGAAATTCAAAGCTTTTGAAGAAGTTAAAGAAAAAAGCAAAATTCAAAAAAAAAAGCAAACCACCACCCTTTGTCATGGCAGCAGGACTTTGAAAAGAACCCTGCTACCTTTGACCACTATTCCACAGATGCCTGAGGGTACAACCCAGCCTTGGAAGGTACCCAATAGGAATTAATTTTGAAATACAGAGCCAGCATATTCTTTGCATGGCTGCATGAGTTATTTCAGGACTTCTCAAAGTTAATCCAACTCTGAAGTATGGATACTCTACAGGGTCATTCACTTAAACGTTCTCAGTAAATACACATACTAGTTCTACATGCCTACCTTCCTGCTCATCTGCTACAGTAGTATTGTATTCCCAGGTACTGTGTCAGTTCCAGAAGGGCACAAGAGCTCACCAAATATAGCTGCCGAATAGCTTGCAGGATGCAAGTGACACTGACTAGGAAACCATTCTTTTGGTAGCAAGCAGTTCCAGATATAGGGCCATATCACATGTTTCACTGTAATGGGATCACATCCATCAACCCTTGGAGATGGAGAAACCTTATGGCAAAGTAACACTAAACGGAACCGCAGATATACATCTGCACGGGCAGGACAATTGTCTGTAGGCCTGAGTAAGAGACAGTTTTTAATATAACATTACTCTCACTCTACAAAGACAAATTAAAAAAAAACACACAGAGGGCCAAGGCCAGGTTGATGTACTCACTCATAGGGAACATCTCCTACAGCAGTGAGTGCTCTCTCTGAGCCTCAACGGCCCATGCTAGCAATCCAAACACTAAGTCACATAGGTCCCCTATGGACAGTGCACACAGGCCAGAATGGGCAAGCTGTGCCAGACTCCTGTTTCCTGTGCCAGTAACAAAGTTTTGCTAAGTTGAAGTATTAACTTTTGCAAATGTGTGAGCAAAAAAACCCAGAAATAGCATTACTTTCACCGGTAAGGTACTTTTATTACTGCTTATAGCCCTCCCAAGCTAAGAACAGGGAAAGCTACACACTCAGAAGACTGAAAAGTAGTTAAACTTGTAAAAAGATGTTTCACGTAGCTAAAATTTGCAAAAGCTATGAGCAAGAATAATTACTCATACAGCAAGAGGCATAAAAAATGCTATTTGAAGGTCCCATTACAGGACCACAAGACTCAGACAAGTAACAGAGGAACACATTCTCCCTTACTTAACAAGGAGGGATGCTGGAATTGGCAACCGCATAGAGGAAACCATAATATACATGTACAAAAATTTAGCATTCCTGAAATGTCCTTCATATTGCCGACTGACCTGCTGAGCAAATTGGCAGGTTTCTGAATTGACCAAAATTAATCATACAAACACTGAACGGCTACATATTGTTAAATCATTTTTTAAATGTTCATGAAGTACCCATGTCTTAACAGCTACAATCAGCTTGAATCAAGTACCATTAACCATACGGCTTATTGCAAATAAGATACTTACCCTAACAATTTGTGTATGCTGTCGTTCAACGGCAAGGTGCAGAGCAGTTTGTTGGTTAACATTCTGAATATCCAGGTTAGCATTGCCCTGGAAGACATTCAAAGCATTAAAGCATTATCATCCCAGCGGTCCATCTACCGGCAAGGCAGTCCGTTAGGGCACTGAATACGACCCTGAATATGATTCCTAGTTTGGAGATTTGAGAGCAGAAGTGATTAAATACTTTAATTATTCACTGTACAGATGTTGATCCATTGAATCAAACTAGGTGTCAAATTTTTCAGGCCCTCTGCACCATTAGGCCATTGTAATGATCTCAAAGGCAAGTTTGACCTTTAGAGCTCACCACGTGTCCTTTCTTGCTCCATTGCTTCTGCATTGCGATTGCAGGTGTAAAGAAGCAAACTATTTTCACATCAGATGGTTAACTGAAGTGTAACATTCAAATCCTCCTGAGAAAAAGAGTCCTACCTGATGCACCAAAAGTTCAGCCACTTCCACATGATTATTGAGAGCTGCCAGGTGCAAGGCAGTGTAACCATCATCTTTTTTCTCATCAACAATCCATGGTCGTGGTAACTTGGACAACAATACACGCATTGCACTGAAATAAAAATGCAGAGATGACATAAATGCACATATAATGTATTTGTTGAATGACAACAGGACAACAGAAACCGTATTAATTCTCAGAAGTACAAAGTAGTAGTAGCTAAAATAACATTAGAATTTTTTCAAAACAACACAAGTGGGTGAAAAGCTATACCGACAGCTCCAAAGCGTAATAATTTCATGTTCAATTTCTTCTAGTTAAAGCATACAAACAAACCATACAATACCCAAAACAGAGTGTGGGAATCAGATTTTTTCCAAAAGAATGTTATCTAGCAGCACAAATTACCTTAAAAAAGGTATTCACACAAATTCTGAAACATAGAAGTTGTTCTCCCTCAAAATCCTTATAGCATCCTTTACTTAACTATTTAATGAGCAAGTTCCACTACATTAGATTTCTTTAAAATCATCACTTTATAAACTGATGCCATTGGCTGTAACAGTTAAGACTTTCAATTTCTGAGATAATACTGGAGTAAGACCTCTTAGGCACAGACCAAATAAATGCTGAAACTGTAAAGCGAATATTAGTGGAATACTTTCATAACACATAGTGGCTGAGCATAACAACTCCACCCCACTTCTGTATATGCTTACCAAGATGTCTACCAAAGGAAGGGGATTTATTATCTAACACCTCAAATTCAAGGGTGGGGAAAAGCAACTCGATTACTAGAGTATTAATGCAGACTAAAATCCATGAAGTCCGAAGACTGCGGTGTTAAGGGTATTAATAACACAACGCTAGATAAACAAATTGCTCAATCTTGTATTCTCTCAGAAATATACTTTTCTTAAGTTCACGTGTCTTCACTTAGCTATTGGAATAGGTAAGTAACCAAACTTAATTCCCTTATCATCTTATCTTTATAAATGGCACATGCTACTCCCTTACGACAGTTCCTCAGAGACAAACTGAAAACCAGAAACTGCTATAATCTTGTGCCAGGAAACCTCTTCTGTCATCTGATCTTTCCCTACCGTTGAAGCAACATGCTATTTACAGGAGAAACAGAGCTTCTTCACAAAATTCAAACTTTAAAAGCCAAGTAATACTAGCTAATGGAAGTGGAACCACTCAGTCACAGAATGCCTTGCAAGGCAGATACTATAATTGAATTAAACAGTTCTTCATTAGCCACCTGATATTGAAAACGTGGGATCTCAATAAGCCTCAGAAATATCCTCATAAAATGAGCCTCTCAGCTTTTACTTAAAAATATTCTCAACAGATAGCAATGACTGCGCTGTCAAGTAATAACTGAGCTCCTAATTTATTCCAATAATCTGTCACCTTGAACATCCACACTGCATAAGTGCTATTCACTCCTAAACTCTCTTTCAGAGTAAGCCAACGAGTTTCCTATAAAACAAACAAAAAAAGCTGTGGTTCTGGGGTAGCTCACTTCAATGAGCCCTCCCGAAAAGCAGAAGTAAGAGTCCATGAGGTCGACTACTGTACCAGTAAGAAAGTGCACTCCTTCCTACACACTGCTTGGATGCTATCCTAACAGACCCTGACTTCTTAAGCATCTCCATGTTCTCTTGCTACTGCACTGAGTACGCAACATAGATCCTCAGTTTCACACTTAATACACCATCCTGGCAGTTGGAGGATAACAGTCACTTTTTTCCCCAGATTCAGAGTGTCTGAAGGAACCACAACTAAGCAACTGCATCTTCAGGCTGCAGGATCACCCAGGCCCACAGGAGACCTATGACCAACTGCTATGTGGAGCGTCCACAGCCAGTCTTCTCTGCAGGCTCGTCCTCTGCAGAGTGGACATAAGCACTTGGCCAGAAGCTGAATGCATTTTACAGTCTGTGGGTTAATCTCAGTCTTTTTAGACTCCGTCATAATCACAGCTTTCTTGAGGTAAGCAAATAAATAAGAAACCATTCTCAACCTCTTAGGATTTTTCGTTTTCCTGGCAGGACTAAGCTTCTCACTTCCTCACAGTCCAAATCACTTATAACACAGCAAAACAAGAGAACAACACTTAACAGATTGTACATTGCTCATTGTGAAACATTGCTCAGCTTCTATTCATAACACCTTCTACAGCTCTGTCACACGCTAGGAAAAAAGACTAGAATATTTGGAAAAAAACCCAAACACCAACATTAATTCTTTGAGAGATTCACTTATGCAGAACTTTCCAAAATTAAGGATATAATTTAGTAAAACACAAGTTACCAAAGCTTTAAGAAATGTGGCAAAATAAATGAGTATTAGTTGCACTGATAAACATAATTTATTTAATTATGAAATGATGTCTTTTCAAACCTAGGATATAAATATGTCTCTGGTTTGCAACATCAGAACTGTTTCTAGCTGCTTTAGAGAGGGAGCAAGTCTGGAGCACTGTGGTTCATGTCATAATCTGGACTGTACCTGGGCACACCACCATCAGCTCTTCAGAAAGCTGGGCTGATAAAGAGCACGCCTCAGAAGCACATAATACCAGCAGCACAACAAGCTGGTCTACTTTCTACAGTGGCTTCCCACAGGGTATCATGTCATGTAAGCTCTTTATCTTCACCTGCCAGGCTCAGTGCTTCTAAAGATCCCATAAAGCTCTGGAGTATCTACTGTGGATCATCGAAAAAGCACAACAAAAATTACCTGAAAATTCCTTACGACTGACAGAAGCAATATGACCACTGTAAGTGACCAGTAAAAGGTGGGGCAACAACGACCTAAGAAAAAACCCAAGGTCAAGAAATGTTTTTCCAACTACAACTTGAGGAACGCTATGGGAAGGCACCAACACTCAAATGTGCATTTCTCTAATTATAGCCAGCTTGTCTCCAAAGTAGCTCTAGTCACTAAACAAGGAACCATCCTAACCAATTCAGATAATATTTTATAAACTTTTCTTCAGTAAGGAAATAAGGAAACTGTCAACTCCACAGATAAATAAAATAAAATTTAAAGTTGTTGTGGTTTAAGCCGGCAGGCAGCTAAACACCACACAGCCGTTCGCTCACTCCCCCCCAGTAGGATGGGGGAGAGAATTAAAAAAAGGAAAAAAAAAAAAAGGTAAAACTCGTGGGTTGAGATAAAGACAATTTAATAGGACAAAAAAGAAAGGGAAAATCATAATAATGATAAAAGAATATATAAAACAAGTGATACACAATGCAATTGCTCACCACCTGCTGACCGATGCCCAGCCAGTTCCTGACCAGCGGACCTCCGGCCAGCTTTTCCCCTAGTTTATATGCTGAGCATGATGTCATATGGTGTGGAATATACCTTTGGTCAGTTGGGGTCAGCTGTCCCAGCTGGGTCCCCTCCCAACTTCTCGTGCACCCCCAGCCTGCTCGCTGGTGGGGTGGGGTGAGAAGCAGAAAAGGCCTTGACTCTGTGTAAGCACTGCTCAGCAGTAACGAAAACATCCCTGTGTTATCAACACTGTTTCCAGCACAAATCCAAAACATAGCCCCATACTAGCTACTAGGAAGAAAATTAACGCTACCCCAGCCAAAACCAGGACAAAAGTACATTCACACACTTTAACAGATGCATCAAGAAGTGAATATACTTCAGAAACATTGCTGCCATTTCTTTAACACCTCTCATCTTTGAGAGAAAAATAAGAAATTTACTTAATATTTTGTATACTATGAAAAAAATCACTCATCCTAATATTTGCTAGAGCGCCAGCCTTACCAGATCTTCTTTCAGATCTTTTCCTATTTAGTTTGCTGTCAAATACCAGGAAAATTTTCATCTGAAGTTCAACTGTAAAAACATCTGGGGGCTAAGACTGCATCTTGCTTTCATATAAATGAGATGCCTGCTACATTTTTGGATGCTTTTAAAATGCATTGGTCCTACTGAAAAAACAGAAGGACCAATAAAACAAACAAAAAGCTTCTATGTGTAATAGATTTTTATCTTACTTTTCACAGCAAAGCATCAGAGGGCCAGTAACTACTCCTCAGTTGCTTCTGCCTATGCACGTTAGAGACCATATCTCTCTCTCTTCCAGACTGTGCTAAATTACTGGACAGCAGGATGGAAGGACAGTTTTATGGACATGACCCCTTAAAATTCTGCAAGATATTAATATCCTACAAATGGCAAATTCTTTTATGATGCTCAGTGGCTGCATCCTCCTCCTCATTAGCTGAGAGGTAGTTTCTTTCAATGCACAAGATCCTGTTCCTTCACACTGCAGCCTTCCTTCCTACAGCTATTCTATTTTGCAGGATTTTCTAGAGCTGCTGCCAAAATTTTGACAACTAAGTGGCTACCATTCAGAACAGTACTCACTGGAACAGGCATGCATTGTATCATAAAAAGTCGTATTACTGAATTAATGTTGCATGCCAATTACACAGTAATTCTTGATTCAATTTTCCACACAAAGTATTAAAGAAGCCAAGTTGTACTGCTCCGTTTTCAGGACCACAAGACAGATGTGGTCTTGAAAACTTGCTTTCATCTTGTATACATTAAAACAGACCACAGACTACTTTCACTGTAATTGTATCGAAAAGATCAATAAATCAGCCAATCTAACAGTAACCCTGACCATGAAATCAACTGAAGAAAACTCTTCAGACTATTGTCTTCAGTGTATTCAACTGTTACAGATTACATGGCTAATTGAGTAGCTGCAAAGATTATTGATAAGATGCTTAAAACTCTTATTGAAACACTGAAATTACATCATCACTATGCTGTTTAAAGATTATTATTGAAGCATTACTAATGAAAAAAATTTTGTAACAGGTAAGCTTTGGCATTTGTTGGTCTGCAGTATTTTCAGATTAGCAGGAAGCAGGTAAAGATTTTGTGCCTTTTTCAGTTGGATGATCTTCTGCAAGTTCTGAAATTTTCTAGATAGGACAACAAAAGGAAAACTTCAGTGAAAATTTTTGAGGAAGTTGTCTGTAAAGCTTTGAAGGGGGTGAGGAAACTAGTTCTTCTTTCACGGGAGCTAAACACCTGCTCAGTGGAAAAGGTAATGAGAAAGCACGCGTGTATAGGGGGCTGAGATCAAGGTATCTGTTGCCTTCCCAGGCCCAGCTGTTGGGGGTACAGTGACTTATAAAGCCCACCATAATTCACATAATTCATCCCCATAAAATGACAGTCCAGGCTCTAGTTAGAAGTGATTTGGTAGAAGAAACACCCGTTTATACTGTGTTACGTTTAATTTGAGACATAGAAGTGCAACAGCAAATGCTGCTGCTGAGTGCACCTTCAATTTGACCTTGCCACACAAGGTTTTGTTGGTTTTTTTTAATTCAGGTTTTTAGAGAGTCTGGAACCATGGCTCAACATATATGAATGATGTATTTAAATTATAAATAATAGCAGAATGCAAATTCAACAGCATGAATTTTATATTTGCAACATAAAATGCATCACAGATCTGAACAACACACTAATTCATTTTTAGCCACATACAGCAGTTGTTTCAACACCAGTTACCAACATTAGACATACCAAAAAAAAAAAATCATTGTTATGACCAAAATTTTTAACATATGGTACATTATTCATTATCAACCTACCTATAAAATCTCTTTCCTTATGCAGTATTTTACTCATAGAATTTTTACAGATGCTCATCAGCATTACCTGAGAACGACGCATACAATAATGGATTTATTTGAAAAACCTACAAGATCAAAGTACTTGTAAGGAAGATGAAACTAGCGCCTCGTTGTATAAAAAAGATTCCAGATTTAGCATTCTTAACTGCAAAGGCATCCTTCCACCTTGCTTAAAAAATATATAAAGAAAAACTAGAGAAGATTCTCTGCTACCAACTGCACTTTGACTGCAGAATGATTTAAACGGGGAAGGCTGGGGGTTTGTGGGATGGTGGTGAAAAAAAAAACATTGTTATGACCAAAATTTTTAACATATGGTACATTATTCATTATCAACCTACCTATAAAATCTCTTTCCTTATGCAGTATTTTACTCATAGAATTTTTACAGATGCTCATCAGCATTACCTGAGAACGACGCATACAATAATGGATTTATTTGAAAAACCTACAAGATCAAAGTACTTGTAAGGAAGATGAAACTAGCGCCTCGTTGTATAAAAAAGATTCCAGATTTAGCATTCTTAACTGCAAAGGCATCCTTCCACCTTGCTTAAAAAATATATAAAGAAAAACTAGAGAAGATTCTCTGCTACCAACTGCACTTTGACTGCAGAATGATTTAAACGGGGAAGGCTGGGGGTTTGTGGGATGGTGGTGGGGCGGTTTTGTTTGTTTGGCCTTTGGGGGTTTGTTTGTTTTTTTAAAGAACAGATATTTTGGCATAAAAAAATAGAGAGGCTACTTCACAATCAGCATAAGCACATTTAACTTAAATTGCTACTGAAAGAGACAATCCCACTCTTCCCTGCGCTTCAATTCCTGCGTTATGTTGGCTCTACAGACACGTCACTGTCTAGTGAGTGAAGCAACCTGCCAGACTCTCGATTTGGCAAGTTTGCTTTCAGACAGATCAATGAGATAACCCAACTTACCCTGCAACTTCATGATCACTAGAAGTGATAGGAATAAGGAAGTTATGAAGCTAGAGTTGCAGGGAGGGCAGACTACCCTTTCCAGAAGCACAGTCTTAGATCAGCATAGACTTATCAGGAATCATATCTCTAGGGGTTGTAATGATTCAGTGCACTTTCTACTACAAGTTTCTCTACTTCCCTGCCATTCTCCTCCCTCAGGTCAGCTTTCCACTGTCCAGTGTGACATGTTTTCACAATATATTTTACAGCAATCCGGGCTTGAAGTATTCCCCCCCACACACACACCCCTTCTTTTCCACTTATTCCAACCCCTGGCTCAGCTAAGCCTGTTCATCTGTTTCCTGTTATATCCTTAAACAGTTGGAGGAGCAGATCTGAAAGACAGTTTCCATTGCAAAGCTTTCTTGTAAGGCTGCATAATATGACATGCATTTTAAAACACAACTAGAAGCAAGATTACTTTTTATTAATCCCATTCTTGTCCACCTCTGCTCAAGAAACAAAAAAAAAAAGTGGTCTTAACACAGCATCTAAAAAGTCACCCCTTTTTCTTGGATTATTTCTTATACAGAAGAGTACTCTGAGCCTGCTCACTGTGAAGCCAAAGAAATATCTGTACCAACATAGTGCAAGAAGTAACACAGGAGCAGGACAGTGCTATTTTTGGCAACAATATAAGTGCACATCAGCACACAACTTCAAGCCAAATCAGTTCCCTGATCTGGTTCACACCACACCACACTCCTCGCTGTGCAGCACAGGGAGTTACGCTGGAAGAACGAAAAAGGAAGTATCCCTCAGGAACAAGTAACAAAGAACAGATTAACACCTTAGACTGGTATTACTGAGCACTCTGTATCATGACATTAGAGTTTAATATTTCATATTTGACTGATGGCTCAGTTAACATAAGTTTAAGCAAGCAGGCTGTTTCCTTCTTTTTCTTCTCTCAGTATTTTCAAGTATCTCTTGGTATTTGAAAAATTGATTTCAATATACATGAAACTAAAGAAACAGTGAGGTATATAAATTTACATGGAATTCACAAAAACATATTCTCTATTAGCCTATATCTTACATAACAATTTTGTCTTCAGTGTATGATTATGAAATCGAAGAGAAATGAGAAAATGTGACTTTTACCAGAAAGCTACACTGCAACAGAAGTTACAGGGTGAGCAGCTACCAAGCACAGGACAAAGTCAACACAAAAACAAGAAGCAAGGAAAGTATAAATCCAAGGTAGTGGTCCGTTCAGGACTTTGCAATTCACTCTCTACCCTGTACGGTACTGATCTTTAATATATGAGTAACTACTAATTACATCAATTTCACTGAGATCACGTTTTCATTTAACAACATTTAGATTGAGAGATTTTCAGCTTTTTCACTCTTCTTGCTCCTGAGCAACATAAAGAATTTTGCCTGAAAAATACAGAGCAAGCCTTGAAGTATTTGGGTCCCTGACTGTTGTATTTAAAGGGCTAAATTTCAGTTATTTATTCTTTTCCAAAGAAAACATTGCATATACTCCCTATGAATACAAAAATCCCCCTTTTCATATTTTGAATGTGTAGTTATTGGTCTTGTTATAGGCCAATTTTGTACACATGAAAGTCAGATCAATGGACTGCGCTGTTCACTTGATTTCTTTTTTCATTCTTTTCTTCTAGAACATTTGAGTTTTTTCAAAGAACAGCAGCACTTAATTTACACGTGCATTTATTTTTTTAAAGTAATTTTATAGCTAAGCAGTATGAACAAAATACTATGGAATTATTAAACATAATAGTATGGAATGATATGAATTTACTAACTAAAGTGTCTGTTTTTCAAATAATTTCTAACGATTTGAATACGGAAATGTGGGGCCACAAATCGGCACCAAGTTCTTATTTATAACATAACAGTATGATTTGCAGTTGAAAACTTAAAACTAGGTGTACACAAGGCCGCTTAGACCTCGGGTTAAAGGGCGTGTTGTTACTCATGGCATTTTTCACTGATCAAGAAACCAGGTTACACAACCTGCCATGGCAGCGCAGGATATTTGTTGTTCCGTATCTGCGTGAAGCCCTTGCCTTGCTACGAGCAGGGCTGCCTTCTCCCCCCCCCCCCCCCCCCCCAGCGTTTCTAAGTATAGTGACAACCTCATCAGGGTTTACTAGTAGCAGCGCAAGCTCAGTGAAAACCTGGGAAATCTAACTGGAAACACGAGAGAGTGCTTTATTTGGCAGTGCTAAAAAAACCTGGGGACAAATGGCTCAGCGGAGGTTGAAGTGCAGGCTGCACAATCAATAGGCAGAGAGCCGGATAGAGGCTCCCTCCGCTGCCGGATCGACAATCGACAGCTGAGAGACTATTTTTTGCAATGGTTGACTAAATATGGTCAGGGAAGAGAGAAGCACAAGAGAGCCTGTTTGCCTGGGAATGCATGTTTCAAATGCTTAGCTGCCTATAAAGCCGTAACAGTTTTGCTCGTGCCCTCTGAGTGGGAAATACGGTTAGTGTCTTCTGTAGTGTGCGTGCGGGAGCCCTGACCTCGCTAGCAGACTTGACCTCTGAAGATGGAAAGTAGCTTCAACACAGACCTGCCTACAGTTAAGCCTGGAAACATAACCTCAAGCAAGAAAAGATGCAGTGCAATATCTAAGGAACTAGAAGAAACCAATATTTGCCGGGGGAGGGGGGAGACGATGGCTTTTTTTGGTGCTTTTTTTTTTTTTTGGAAGCGACTCCAACTTTTGGGGGCTCGGTTTGGTTTTTTGTTAGGGTTTTTCTTTTTTTGTCTTTTTGCCTGTGATTATTTTCATCTGACAGTGGGCTAAGTTCACCTTCCCTTGGCTTCCTAGCATCTATCCTTGGAGTCTTAACTCTCAGTCCAGCAGACCTAAGGTATAATTTCTATACAACATCATCCATATTTTAGCATTCCAAGAAAGGCAGCAGGTGCCAATTAGGCACCGGTCTTTATGCTTTTTTTTTTTCCTTTTAAGTTTTATCTATTTAAGGTGGTGAGGTACTGTATGCACCGACATTCGCCCCCCCTTGCCTCCCCCTCCCATGTAACGAAGAGCTGATTCAGCGAATAGAGTGAGAGAGCACTCAGGATGAGATGGCTGCTGCTGATGTGTCTCTAGGTCATTACCTCTCTTCCAACTGCAAATGCTGCATGATACTAAGCTTACAGGTAATAGAACATCAGGAGACCTGCATTATTCTGCACGTTTAAAGGATGCCTATGACTTTCTGCATGTATAACTTATTTACTAGAATGTTTTTTTATTGTTATATTAATCCCTCTACTCTGGGAACAGCTTAATTTTGAGTGTGTTAAAGTACCAAGCATTTGTAGTGTAAAGAGCAGGTTGAAAGAAAACATTAGTCCAAATTTCATAGCAAAAAAACCCCAACTTGCTTGGTAGGCAGAATTCTTTTTAAAGAAGATAAACTCAAAAATTGCAATGCCACTAACTGATTGTTCATTTCAGTGAAATATTCTTATCTTCCTATACACAACTAAAAAAAATTACCAACTTTAAAAAGAAAATCTAATAGTGTGGTAGTGCAATGCTGAGTTCTCAAGTAGGTCTAAGCAAAATTTTCAAGGTGCTTTATCTCAGACGTACATGAAAACAACCTACTTAAAAACTAGAATGTGACTGCTGATTCTAATGCTGCATTGCTGTTTCTCCTTGTAGTACTGTGCTAGCTACTGCCACACTCTGATTTGCTCTCTATCAGCTGCACTAGGTTTTTGTCATGAGCTGCAGAAATTCTTACTTCCTCTGCTCTCAGCTTTCCTTACAACTATTACATTTACTAATTGTTAAGCTGATTTCAAATTTACCTTCTAACGCTGTAAAGACAAAGCTTACTCTTTACTGTAACCCCAGTCAACTCCTGAAATGCAAATTAAGCAACCATAAGCTCTGACAGCGCCTTAGAAGTCAAACCCGTACTGTAGATAAAATATTTAAGTACCATTCCAAACCAAGGCGCACAGAGTCTGACGAAACAGGGTTAAACTTGGGGTTTGTTTCTTTGAGGTTTTGGGTTTGCGGTTTTTTGGGGGTTTTTTTAGTTATAAATATTTCAAGTGTGGACAAGATTTTGACTGAAGCAGGTGAGTGTCAATTTTAAAAAAAATGAGAAAAGCTGCTTGCAGAAGTGTTGAAAAGGTATTAGCTTTCACATGTGACCTTCGGCCTAACAATCCAAATCCTGTCACAGCAGTTAGAGGTTATTTTCTTACTTCAATGTCATTATCTTTACAATAAGCAGGATCACCGGTGGCATGTGCTGGTTTTTGTTGGTTTGTTTGTTTTTTTTTAAACCCCTCTGAACTACAGTGGAAATAAGTATAAACCTGCAAAGAGTTTGCAGATAGCAGATGGGATGCAAAAAGCATGGAAGTGGGATTGGGGAGGGTATGAAAATAAGTTTATAACTGCCATACCAGACAAGTCTATACTTCCCTTCAGGACACTAGGTGCAAACTGTACACCAACATGGAAATCTGCTAGAAGACCTGGGAGGAAGCTGAAGTTTTTACAGTGGATTACAACTACGAATCCCAAGAAAACACATTGCAAAGCTACCAGCGATTCAACTCTCCACTCAAACGTGGTCACTCAGAACGAACAGCAAGAGGCTGCAAAAATCTGGAAAAGCACTTCTAATGTCCATGCCATCCCAGAACAATGAACTGTAACAGGCTTTAAGCCACTGTGCAGGTAAATTGCATTGCAAAGTTCAGTTAGAATAATAAGTTTATTTTCTACCATCAGTTAATCATAACATTGTTCTTCCAAAGAACTGTCAGCCTGAATTTTACCTAATGACAGCAACGGAGAGTAGCAAAATACTTTTCAGGTTCATCTGACAGGTACTCGAGCAACTCCACGTGTACCTGCTCAGAGTACATACTTCTTTATGTACCCATATGAACATACAATGCTATGGAATGTAAAGAAGTATGTATTTTTGGCAGGCACGGAACGACCAGTAAGAGGAAACTAAACAGCTGTTGGAAGAAACAGGTTTCCCTCTTGTTTGAATGACATTCATGTGACAAATTAACTTGCTAAGGGTCAGCTGGTATTGCCAAAATAACTCATACTTGTTACTAACGAACCACAAAACATTAAATTAAGTGACTATAAAAGTGTGTAGGAAGAATTGTTAACAGCTGATAAGCAGAACATTAGTTGTAAAACAAGAATCCAAAACAAAGTTGGAAATGAACTCTTGAAACGCACATACTAAGATTGCAGCATAGCCGCAAAATTTATCATTATCAGTACTCCTCACTTAATAGATCCTAAACTAATCTTAAAAGCCTGATTATCAAAACGTATCTCATTAAAAACAAGCCATTGTTCTATTAATCACAGCCAGTCCCGGGGACTTCACATGGTAGTATTTAAATTTACATCTACCATAGAATATTTAATCTACAGGTTGCAACTAAGACACAAGTAGAAACCGCTAGGAAATTAAGGCTGTGATTTAGAGAAAAGGATAGCCAAAACAATTGAGTATGATACTTCTGCAATTTAATATATGAGACTTAAGTTAGAATTTTCTCCAAATCAGCACTTATTATGCTCACTGAGCTCTTCGATACAAAGTGCAGTGTCAGGTTTATGCACAGAAAGTGACAATACAGAGATTTCTAGGCCACAGTTGCTAGTCAGCGAATTAAAGCTATTGACAGATTCCTAAATGAAAACACTAATGACAACTACAACCTATAAGGTAAGTTATCTTAAATACTATTTTCAAATAAGCTGAATTTATTTTAAATCCAAATTTAAGAAAATATTACTTTGTAGCATGCAGAAAATTGTAAGAACTACATGAGAAATAGTCCTGCAACAGTTTCAAGTTCTAAAAGTGGTATTAATTAAAATATACCAGCGCATACCATCCCTAAGTAGAGACATTGAACATCAAATTCAGGAACAAGGAAAAATATGAGGAAAGACCTCCTGGCTCATCGATCCAGCCATTCCTATTCATGACAGCAGCCTTCTAAAAGCTGTTATTAAATAGGATACATCCATGATAAGTAGGCACATTTGGCCCAGATTAAAGATTCTAACTGTACCCCTGTGCTTTATAAAATGTCTGGGAGAAAAAAAAAAGAAAAATAAAAAAGGCAATGCACCATTTTTAGATGGAGAATCTTATTTTTAAATACTCACATAATTATCAAATAGCTAATACTATACATAGCCTGCTATTTTTATTACCTGAAACTACAGAATAACATATATACAAGAAACATCTTATCAGAACCATTTTCTTAAGTAAAATATTAATATTTGTTTTAAAGCTATTTCCCTTATGAGCAGATATTTTGGCATGAAGACTACAGTATCTTAACATCTAAATTAAAACCTGGCTTATAGTGGGGAAACAAATCAAATTGTAGTAGCTTTTCTAAATGGAGCGATGCTACTGAACTTGATCATGCTCACAGAAGCAATTTGGTATTACCGATAGCTTTACAGAAGGATTAATTGCTCAGCATTTACTTCTTTTCCTGAAGAGTTCCTGTCCCCACCACCAATTAATTTGGCTTCCACCATATAATGAGACCAACTTTTTAACACCTTAAATTTATTTTTAGAGGTTTTTGGTAACAATTCATCATGTTGTGTTCTTTCTTGTCTTCTTTGTGTAACATTGCAATGCTATTCCAAAACAAAATGACAGTTCGGAGTGATACAAAAGTTAAAATTATATGTTGACATTGCTTCCTGCTAGTTCATGTTAGCATATCTCTAAGAATACATATCCAGTCACTCTAAAATGTCACATCCATCACTCAGATCAGCTGTTCAGTTTTAACTGAGCACACGCTGAACTTTGGGCATCTGCTGACACAGTTGTAACTCAAACATTTCAACTGTGTGACTGACAGGGATAACAGATGCTGACATTATCAAATGCTACACAGCTTTTTTTCCACGGCCGTTTTTTGTCCCGATATGGCCAGTACATGAAACTGTATTGCCATCCAAAAGCACACTTGAGCAGCTGTATCTGTAAAACAGTTCCTGTATAACTGGTAAAAATAGAAGCTAATTTTATAGCCATCTTTAATGCTTAAGTCCAAGTGACACACCTGCTATGCTTCTATTAGGATACATGGTGTGGCAATATATTTACATAAATCTTCTCACCAGCACCAGACTATGCAACAAACAGATGTAGACTCTACTTGACATGCTCATTACTAGTGAATGGCTTCAACTAAGGTTGCCCCCTACTTCCCACTGCAGTCAAAGCTCAGAAATAATTCAGCATACAAGATAAAAAGCTACGTGAGCATGCACAAATGTATTAAGGACCTTAATTTAGAAGAAAACAGATGCAACCCCAGATAATTCTTTAAAAGCGGTACGTTTCTGGCATGAAACGTTTTTACATACATGATCAGGGTAAAAAAAAAAATCTATCCTGCTATATTATATAATC
>NW_008796043.1:6855218-6891223 GCF_000699145.1 Aptenodytes forsteri
GGGGGGCAGCAGGGGACGGGGAGGGAGGAAAACGAAACCTTCTTCCCCAGTAAAGTTTAACATAAAGAGGCAAGGGAGCTCTACGCGAGTAGAAATCGTAAGACTACAGTTTCTGCAAAAGGGAACCTGCCAGAAAATGGGGGGGGGACGGGGACGGACGGACGACACAACACACACGGCAGGGGGCAGGGAGGGGGGAAAACGAAACCTTCCTCCCCAGTAAAGTTTAACATAAAGAGGCAAGGGAGCTCTACGCGAGTAGAAATTGTAAGACTACAGTTTCTGGTCACTAGTCTAGAATTTCATTATTGCAGCTAGAAGAAAGTTAAAACTGTAACTCTAATTTGATTTGAGACGCATTCAAAGAGCCTCAAGGAAATACTCAAGGAAGGAACAAACCTGGACACTGTACAGGCCTTTCTGGTACACAGCTTTCCATTTTGTCATCTCCAAATTAGTGAAGGAATTTAAATTCGCATTGACTAGAAACAAAACAAGTAACACAGAAGAAAGCCACATGTTCTTTGTGAACTGTTCATGTACTTAAAAATGTGTTACTGAATTATAACCTTCCTGCACTCCAATGCTTTGCTAAAGCTGGTAAAATGGAACCAAATCACCTCTTCAATGGATTTGGTCCCCTTCAACCAGCTGTAGCTATGCATTGATCACTACAGGATTTCTCCTATTTTTAAAACTGGACACTAAGTCTGCTCAGAGTAATTACGCAGTCCTCTCTGCAGTTGAGTTCAATTATTCTAGACAGTTCGAAGATAGAAGGTAACAAGAAGTGTAGTAAACTCTATATTTCAAAATTTCAAGGTTGTATTTGTAAATAAACAGCTACTGGTGTTTAATATTGTGTCCATATTCAGTGAAAATCGATCTCTTGTAACATTTATAAAGAAGATAGGTAAACAGTGAAATAAACACATTTTCCAATTATTTATTGTCTCTTGTATTTTTCCTCAAGTCTGTTGCCCTTTGTAACAGAACTGACCAAAAAAAAAATCTGGTCAAGAGGAAGCAATCATGAACAGTATTGGCAATGGAGCGAAAGTCTGCTTTCTGGGCACCTCTCTTCCTGTCGCCCTCTGCGTACTCTGCTCAGCAGTATTTGCCATCTTGCACATGCTGGGAATATTATTTACTATTTAAAGATAATAAATTTGTCACTGACCTCAACAGCTACAGGCTAATCTGCCATCTAATTATAGGTCTGCTCATGGGGATTATATTCTTTCTCCAAATCAATTTGAACAAAAGTCTTCTTTCAAAGCCTTTTCTGACATAATACGTCAATAAGAGGTTTTAGGAGCATGCTTTTTTTGCACTCAGCTTCAACCTACACTTACTGTTGGAACTGCAAATATGAAAGCAAAAAATCCCTTTTATTGGTTTAGAAAATAATTGTACAACTCTGCGATTACCTCACAACTTGTCTCTGTGAGGACCTCCATGACAATACAGCACAAAAGCCTGAGACACTCATTAACACTAAGTACAGGTGAGAAACTCCACCTCTCAAATACATCGCTAAAAACAGTTAAAAATTCCAAAGCCAACCAGTTCAAACCATCTGCAAGTCTAAAACCAAGGAGAGATCTACTAAATAACACAACCATGGGGAAAAAGTATAATTCCATTTTAAACCAGTCTCCTACTTGCAAGTTTATGAACATAAAGATGACATACTCCTTGCTATTGGACAGCAATATGAAATCTGCATCTTACCCCAATATTTTAATTTTTTTATTTAAAGTCCAGCAGAATTTATTGCTCTGAAGAACTAGTCGTACGCATCTGCAAAGTCAGGTCAGCTCTAAAAGCAGCCTCTATTTAAGATGCTAGCTGCAGTGTGAATAAAGCTCTCTTCACAAGATACAATGCAAATCTAAAACTAACTGGGGCAACGGATATAAAATATGCCTAGACTTCACAGTCATGTCTTCAGCTCAAAAATCTGAAGTCACAGGTATGCGAATAGATCAAACATAACCAAGAGTTGATAATATGGCAAAAATAACCGATCTGTGCAGTATTTTCAAATTTTACTCTCCTTTTTTTCTGTCTGAAAAAATCTCATTAACACTAAAGAGGCAAAGTCTGCCAAGCTTTGAGGTTCACAGTACTTTGAAAAAAGTCCAAAATAAATGCACTTTTAATATGACTGACTCAGTTAAAAATCATGAACAAGAAACAATGTATTAAATAAAATCTTAACTTCCCCACTCTTCATTTAAAATTTCTTTTTAGCTCTATCTCCCATGCACAAATTTAAAACTACCTACAGCATGAACTGAAAAACGTCCATTCCACATTTCAACATTATACATTAGCATGAAAAACAAAAGTTCTGTTTCTGTACCAATTCACAAGGCCTGAACAGAAGCAAGTTATTAAAAGGAGGAATAATCCACTAACAATAGGATGCTCTCCAGAACACACCATACGTTGACTTCTGGAAAACACTGCCAAACTGTCATGGAAGATTAAGTGCTGAGAAAAATCTAAGCTATTTGACATAAATCGTTACCTTTCTTATAATATTTATCTAATATTCAAATGTTTAAAACAGAATATATTTATTTTCTTATGAAAAATTAAAAACTTTCAAATGTTGTTCTCAGCATAGTTTATGTGTTTTTTTTTCCTTGGAGATCTATCTCCCTACTGTTAGTAAAGGTCAGAACTCAAGCAAGAAGCAGAATAGGTTTTGCACTGAAAATGAAATTGGTTCCAAATACCTATTTGATATCAACTGTAAGAAATTCTATAGAAATCTAGTTCACTTTATTGTGGTATCCACGCACTTAACACATGCATTTATATTATTATCATTAACAAGGAAGATGGATGTGGACTTTATCAATACTTATATACTTAGCAAGTATTTTATAAGTATAGATATGCACACATATGCATACACGCTTATATACATATATGAATATACGTTTAACATAACATATTTATATATTTGACCTTAAGGGCAATTTAGTGCACTGTATTCCATGTAAGGCACCACAGCCTATAGCCACAAAAACTCCAGTTTAGGTTAAACAGGAAAGCTTAGATTAGGAAAGATAGGTCCTTAAGTAAGGTTTCAAGCAGAATGTATTATGTACTGCTTGTGACCCATATCAGCTACAAGCTAAAGTTCAGGGGGTTATTTTTAACAGTGTTTTAAATAGCTTGTGCTTAGTGCATTTAACAGATTAGTAATAACCATTGTTCTATATCAGTTTAGGAAGACATAGTGGCAAATATAAAACCTTTGGTTTCATTCAGAAACAGGCCAGTGGTAGAACCGACAATGAAATAAACGACTATCACTAAAGTCTTAAAGAAAATAAAACTTAACTCCTAAATGTTACTAGCTATTACGATAATTTTTTGGGCGGGGGGAATTAAAAATTATTCAAAATAGGTTTATTTTTATTTTATTTTCATGAATTTCTTCCCAGGCTGATGTGCAAAATATCTAATACTGTGAACAAATGAAACTAGTACTTCTGTGATGGGGAAAACATTCTCTCTTTTTACATGCTTCAGAAGTGCTCAGATATAACTGCAACCAAAAAAGTAAATATCTAACAGCTTTAGATAGCTAACTTTTAGATGCAAGTGAAACCCCATGTATGGGAGGAACCTACACAGGATTCAAATCACTAATACTGGCAATATTTTCCTATTCTTCCAATAAAAGCTTTTGTAAAGGATAGAGGACTCTGGAAAAAATTGCACTTATGCCTCACATTCTACCAACCATCAAACTGACCCAGTCTGAACCAGAATTTGGATCCCTCCATCAAAGAAAAAGCTGGCCGCTCCTAAAACATTCACCCACAAAAAAAATCTTCAGCATCCCTATGAAGAGCTTTTTTCCCCTACACTTTCCCTGCGTCTCACACTGAGATCACAATCACACAAACCAATTATCACAAGAGCCTAAGGAAAGCATCACAGAACAAAAAACTAACAAAAAATACCCCACCTAGGTAACCGGAGACAGGAAACAGTACTCCTGGCTAATGCTGTTATATAAACATGGAGAATTCACATTAAGTGAAGAAGTTACTAGGTCAGACTTGAAAGAATTGTCTTCTGAATGCCAAAAATAAGCTCCCTTCACTAGGTCCTTGACATGTGCTCTTATAGACCTTTTATGAGCACTGTAGAAAACTGTAAACACATTTATTGTTGCTATCAGCACTTCCAACCACTACTTTTACTTTGTGAAGTGTGATTCCATTCCATATACATATATAAATACTTATGTTTACTTTTTAACTATCAGTCTTGATAGCTATGTTCTAAGAGACTAACCCAGATTTTATTCCCATATATTAATATACAGCCTTATTTGTCCAACTTCACTCAACTGAAAAGTAGAGTTTAGTAGTAAAGTTAAACAAGTAAACACACGCATTTCTTATTTCATGTAAACTATACTGAATTCTCCACCATACGATAAAATATTACTGAAGTCTTGCTAGAACAATAGCTCTGAAGAATACCATTTATCCACAACGTAATAAGCAACCAGCAAGTTTTCCATTAAGTTCTATCTATGCAATGTAGTTTTTGAAAGCTATCTTAACTGAAGACTGAATGTATAGTATGCAGCTAGCATAAAACAAGTTATGCCTTAAAACTAACTTTTTCAGATGAGCTGCTATATAAAAGCCGAAATAAGAAATTCCTTCTATACATACTTCTAAGAAAAAAAAATTAAATGTTTCTTATACTGACAAATACAATTTAATGCAACAATCCTAAGATCATTTTATAACTGCATGGTATATTTAATTATTCACAAAGAAGTATTCCTTAAAAACTCAACTCCATTGCCCAATTCCAATATTCGAGAAGGGAAACATTTTTACAAATCCTATCTTAAGATCTTACTTAATAACTTACTTATCAAAACATTTATTGGCAAAATTTTACAGCCACTACAGGAAATTTCCCAGTGATTTGAAGATTTCCCAGGGATTTGAAGTTACCTGAACTCAGCCTGAGCAGACTAGTAGCTTTGTTCTAATAATGGCTTCCCATTCCCAAGAAAGATGCATATCTAAGCAACATCAAAATTTAAGAAATATAATTGCATGCAGGTTTAAGGATCTTTGAAAGAATACCATAATTCTACCCTCCCATGCACTTGTTTTCCTTTTACAAATGATAAAATAATCTTTAAAAACAAATCTTTACCTAGGGTTTCCTCTTAGTGCAGCATGGTGAAGAGCGTTAAACCCATTGTTGTTGGTGATAGTAACATCTGCTCCAGCTTCTAACAATACAGCAAGGATGTCATCACGCTTTTTACTTATTGCGTCATGAAGTGGAGTGTCACCTTCAGAATCCTAAAACCAGAAACAGCTTACATCAATTTTTGCATGCATCCACATTAAAGAAAAAAGATGCTTAAATATCACTAGGAAAACTGACTACACAAAACAGCTCTTCAGACCATAAACTGTTGCTATACTGCAGAGTTCAGAGCAAGCTGCTTCTGATCTTGCTCTGGTTTTACAAATGCTTCAGTGGGTAATCCTACCCTGGGCTCCAGTATTCTACAATTACGCTACTACCAGAACTCAAACGCAGAGCTCAAGTATGCCTTGCATCTGATAGCACTGAAAACACTGGTGTAGACATCAACTTCTCTATGCCTCATATCCAGATGGCATTGATGCCCAAGTTACAATTTATGAGTAATAGAAGGACAGCAACAAAAACTAATGCAACAGAGAGGAGACTAGTCAGGCAGAAGGCAGCAGGGAATTTTGAGTAACGAATGCTAAGATTGAGCCAGCAATTAACCGTGTAAAAGACAATACCAAAAAGACAGCGTGAAATAAAAGCATAAGCAAATCGAAATAAAATGCAGTCCAAGTAATAAAACAACAGTTGTGCCTAAGTTTAACTGAAGCAGATCATTTTCCATGAAGCAAAGGCCAATGTCATAAGTAGTATTAAGCTTTTAAACTTGTTATGGCTAATACAAGATTACATTCATGTACACAAGGTACATGAAAATATTTCAGTGCATAATTGAACAGGCAAAGAATTTATATTTTTAGCTTGATGTTTTATTTTTCAAATATCCCAAATAAGGGAAAAATACTTTTTATTCCTAGAAGCATTTTGTACATTACTTATTCAAGGACCCGAATGGCTGATCAGAAAAGGAATGCTCTAGACTGACAGCGAGAAAACACAACCATTTAAGCTTATTTGCTGCTATACAGGCAAACTCTTTAGATTTATGCTTCCAGTAAAATTCTAACACCATATAAGTCAGGAAGTCTTTTGTCACTGACACTGATTCAACTGCAAACTAACACAGGAACTGAACATTTTAGCAATACATTAATATGAAAACAAATCTTCACAATCTTTACAGTGAGAATTAAAAACTGCCAAACAAAAAGTGCCAGAAAATGGAAACACTTGAACCAGTGCGAACCAGTTTGCCAAAACTAAATTATGTAGCTTTTATTTGGTTTAATTGATCATATTTCCTGAATTTACTGTTTACAGACTAACGTATGTTTCTGTTCACACAGTGAATTGGCTTGAGTAGTAGAGTGCTGGCCAGTTAAATTCCAGTCATGCCTCACTCTGACTCCCCTGTGCTCTCATCCACCAAATCAATCACCTACTCACATTTGCACATCGGAGTTCCTCAGCACACACACAGGATCTGAAAGTTCATTATTTTCAATGACAATTATATTTTCCAGATGGAGTTTCATAGCACCATTGTAATGAGTTTTTCAATCCAAACAGACTTCTATAAAGTCAGAGACATCCACTTTGGCTACCCATATATCACACATCATTATATGATATAGTCACCCTTCATTGGGCTCAACACATCAGACTCCTTATTATATCTACTGTTCAACAAATACTAAATAGGGTCTGGATTGATGTTAGCTGGCTAACAGCTCAACCTCAGCAAGAGCAAGACAGTATCTATAAAGCCAGGTGGAAGCAAATAAGTAAACAATCAATATATTCACTAATTTCAAGAAAGTTTGCTCATTGTTTGTTATGTGGATATACAACTTCAAAAAAATCACTATTGACATGGCAAAACAAGGAGGTAAATGTGTTATTACTGCATATCTGGATTTGCCCAGGACATTACAGCTTTTTCTTTCTGTTGCAAACCTCTTCAAACTTACCCATTCTGATTTGTTTTACTAATGCACTGCATGCAGCTGCATTCAGCTCATGCAGAATGTGGATGCCTGCTTATTTGATAGCAGGTTTCTACTCTACCTTCTCAACAGGAGGATGCACTCATACGTCACAGCTTCCACTACATCCATTACAGATAAAACTCCCTGTGAAATTATGGTACTTGAGGCCCTATGCGTGAGGGCTTTTTAAATAAAAGGCTGAACATTTAAAAGAGAATCTGGCTAAACAGTTCTATCAACAATAGGTCAATTCTGAAAACATGTTTCTTTTAACAAAACATTCCACAGTATCATCAGCCAAAAAATGCAAAGGTATAGCTTGCAAAAGGAGCAAACAGCTGTGAATTTGATAGAGGAGGAATTACTGAGAGAAAGGAGGAAAGAGCAGAGAAAGTTAACAATTACAGATAACTACAGTCTGAAAATACCAATTAACATCAACTGACTAGAACAAATCAGGTGCCTATCTAGCTGTCAAGAAAACAAATAGATTTAATAGCATTTTTATTACAGCTGATCACGTGTTGGGGTAGAGGCTGGGACAGGTACCTTCACAAGGTCTGTTCCTTCCAATCCCATTTTCCATAATTCTTCTATCGCCTACACACAGCATATCATAAAATTCAGTAGCTAAAAGTGAATCTATATTAATATTTACTTTACCTGGAGACTAGGATGGCAGCCAAAGTCCAGTAAAGTCTTCACAACTTGCAGATGACCTTTGTTGACAGCAATATGAAGTGGGGTCTGCCTGCGTTTGTTGCGAGCGTTCAAATCTGCGCTGCCTCGGTGCAAAACCTCTATCACAGCACCCTCATCACCGAAGGCTGCATGATGGACGGCCCTGTCTCCGTCTTTGTCCTAAAGTAGAAATATTAATTTGACCCAGTATATTCCACATTTCCTTTGCATTTAAACAAGATTAATTTAAACTGAACCATTGTGCATATTTGGTTTCTTTAAAGAGAAAAAAATTAGACAACCATGATAGCATTCAAATACCTAATTAAAATAATTGCTTAAACCACTGCAATAGAGGATGAAGAGTCTGTTCTTATATAAACATACGTATTCTATGACATATGATATTCTATACCATATACAACTATTGCCCTGAATCTTTGTGTGATGTGTTCATCAGGAACTCAAATAGATTCATTTGGGTTTCTACTACAAAACAACCACTGTTAAAAAAATACCCCCCAAAGTAACCCAGGGTAAACCTTCCTGTAACCCAGGAAGCGTTACAGATTCCAAATCATGGTATAAGACAAGAGAATTGCCTTGTTCATACAATTAAGCTAATATTTATTAGGGTTTATTGTATGTGTCTCAGTTTTCAGTTAATAAACCTTATCCAAAGGAAATTTGGGATTGATAGTGAAACTAAT
Source organism: Aptenodytes forsteri (assembly GCF_000699145.1). Taxonomy (NCBI): domain Eukaryota; kingdom Metazoa; phylum Chordata; class Aves; order Sphenisciformes; family Spheniscidae; genus Aptenodytes; species Aptenodytes forsteri. The sequence goes on from NW_008796043.1 coordinate 6,863,824, forward strand.
TATAAGTTTTGGTTCTATGATGATGATGATGATTCACAGCATTAAAGCTCTGATTAAATTCAGTTTGTTTCAGTTTCATCCAAACTGAGAATTAAGGTATGAAAGTCATAAATTTGTCAGTCTGGGTTATTTTAATATCCATAAGAGTGGACTGTACTACATGAAACATTTTAAGATATTAATCAAGTTATTTCAACATTAATGACAGTATACAAAAGCTAGAAGTAAAATGGAAGGTATATAAGAGGTTTCAATGAAATAATAACTTCCATAAGCTAGTTTCTAACTAAATTTTTGTGCACAGTGGAATATTACTAAGTATTTGTAGGATTTAATTTTTACAATTTTCAGTAATTCTCTATTGTAAGGAGGAAATAAAATCATGACTGATCAAGGGTGCACTGATGTCTCTCTTGGGTAAGCCGTTTCTCTTATCAATTTGCTTCCCCTCCGAGCGATGTTTTTTGAAATTTATTATGTGTAACACATTTCTAATACATTTTACATCAATGCAAAAATTAATAGTTCTTAGAATAAATTATATTTGTACCATTAAAAGATAACAATGAGACTATTTACAGCATTTAAAAAAAAAATTATGGAAGACGACTTAGCTGCTAATTATCAAATATATCTTTTTGGAAATATGAATACGATTTTCAAGACGGTCAGGGCACTAAACAGCAGCTTCAATAGCTTTTGAAAACAAGATATTTTTATGCCTTCCAAATCAACTCATGCTACGAAATTGTCTTCCCAGATAGCAGGATTCCTTCTCAGGCTCATCTAACAAACAGTCAAAAGAAGCCAAAGCTTGCCCATTTGGAAGGGGAAAGGATCAGAATCGGGAACTTCTCTGTATTTCTCATCTGGTTATAAAGATCATTATGAGGTGAAACTTATCAAGACTATGACAGTAGTGTTAAACTGCTACAACATTTATATTGACAGAACAATTTGTTTCACAGGTATGTGGTAACTTGTCTTTTTGTATTTGCAATCTGCAAAGTACACCGAGATACTTACTGATGAAACCCCATATAATTTATTAAATACTTTACAGTTTTAACATATTCCAATTTTGTGATGCAAACCCCTAATTTTATAAAATCTTAATGTATAGAATTCCTACTTTAATGAGTAGAGGTCAAAGAAAGCATGTGCCTTTTTTTTAGCTGAGCATCAAAACAAATAATCTCAGAAGCTAAATCCCACTGTGTGGTTTCTACACAATAGTATATTAATATACCTAGAAAAAGCTAGCAACTAATTAAGCATCTGTCCTAAGACTTATATTTAGATATAAATCTAAAATATTAAAAGCACTATATTTCTATACATGCCAACAATATAATATTGTCAGTACTGTCAATATAATAACTGATACCCATTAATTTCTGCAGACTAGAAGGCTACATATTTTTACCATATAATATCTATGTCAGGCTTTTTGAGCTCTGTCAGTAACAAATTGTTTTCTGACTAAACAGAGGCCACTGTACTCTACGTTAAGCAGTCAGAGAAATAAGCACAGAGGAGACAACGGTCTGAGGGCATCCCCAGAAAATGTCATCATAAATGTTTATACTCTGCAGCAGTGACTATAAGTGTAAATATATCCAATTTAGCTATAAAGCAGGCAAAGTAAGGATTTTTATCTATTGCTTCCATGCCACAGACCACAACAGTGAAGTAAACAGACTAAATTTTTGCTCTCTGCGTAATGGGATGACTCTGTTGCACCTTCACATCACTAATTCATAGACAGCTGACATTTTTTAAAGCCTGAAACATATAACCATTGATCTAATCATATTATATATATTATTAATATTACAATAATTAATGCAATTACATCATTAACTAGGAATATCATCTTCACTTAAACAACTTAAAGTTACATGAAAAGGCTTGAAAATTCAAATAACAATCCCTGAAAATATTTTTTTAATGCTAGTGTTACGACACTTCTGAAGCCTGAGCAAATGTGAACTCTTAACAATTCTACTCCTAGCTGATTACCAGGTATATTATCTTGAAGTTGTTTATGCAGTGCTTCTATCTCCCTCTCTAATGCTTCTAACCCTTCCTTATACCAGAGGAGAAAGTATCAGTCCACCACTTGATTAACATGGCAGCTTTGATCCCATAGTACAGATGAAAAGCAGCTTAGTCTAGTTTGTTACAGTATATGCTATGTACTGCAGTGAAAGCACTACTTCTAAAATGAAGCTACTTCACAGAAATCAGACCACAGCAAGTATGTACTGCATCAAATCTAAGCCATCTCTACCATTTAGCAGAAAACCTTTATAAAGTAATGGTGTATCTGTGAATAAAAATAATTTTAGTTCCAAGGATTACGTCATCGCTTCATTAATGTATTAACATATTATAACTTCTGTATATCAAATACAATATAAAGCTAAATGCCCAAGCATATAAAGTTATTTTTCTGTTATGCAAACAATGACTGGGCACACTATTGACTTCTAGGCATTCTTAGGCTTTCTCTTAATAAGAGAAATTTGACAGATCCTTCTTGTGCTTCACAAAATGAGCAATGGCTGCAATATCAGTGCATTCTCTGTAAGTAAACGAGGCAAAATCAATTCAAAATGCAAACACACAGTATGCTGACAGATAATTTCCTCACAAGCAATATTTCTAAAAAGCCTAAACAAAAGAAATCCTTCCATTTTGGGTGAAGTTAAAAAAAACCAACCAAACCTGAAAAACTGGAAGCAGAGTTGGCAGTTCCTACCCAAAGATACCGTTATTACTTTTTGCTCAAACTTGCTCCTAACTGAGCACTGTATTTAAGAAGCATGGCAAGTATCTCAAGTTGGAGATGCAGCATCCGACAACATCTTTTTCTCTGAGTGCCACAGGCAGTGTGCTAGCCTATTGCATTCTACTGTTGAAATGAAATAAAGGAAATAAAGAAGGGGCTTCATCCACTAGCTTACATAGCTCTATTATATTAGCATTATATTTCATTTAATTAGAGGTGCTAAAGAACTGGATATTGACCTTTTGTAATATTGTTAGCAGGAGGCTAATTTGGGAACATAATGACAGTAAGAAAAGTTTTTTTACTCTCCCCAACATTTAAAAAGAAGGCAACTCAAATAGAATTGCTATTTCTGTATGTAGCAAAGTTTAAAACTTAAAGAGACACAAAGTGTATTTTTGAAATCTTTACGTTACCTCTGCTTCTACATCCACATTCTGTTTCAGAAGCAACTTCAAAATGTCGACATGGCCATTCTGACTAGCGGCTTGCATAGCTGTGTGTCCAGCACATTGTCCATTCACCTGGAAGCATATCAGTACTTTGAGATAAGTTGCAAGACACACACACGTACCTATGAACCACTTGAGTAGTATACATCCAAGTTTATTCGAAAACTTAAAGCAACAGCACGCATATGAAAGTATCAAATGAACAATTTTTAGACAGATGCCTTTCTGGCACATATAGATAATCTCATAGGTCTTTTGTATTTCATTTCTATAGCATTAGCTAGATTGAAGGAAAAGCAGCAAGAACTTGATTTATTTCAAACATTAAGACCTTAACAATAGCTGGATTAAAAACTTTCGTCTTTGGGCTACTGTAAAAGCAAGATTTTGAGATCAGGTCTCAGAATGATACCAGTCCTCTGCTCTACAGTATATTTAACTTCATTTTCTAATTTATGGCAACAACAGGAGTCAATCTGAACAAAATACCATGCTTTGTATAATCTTGAGCTACAAATCAGTCCTCAGAACTGATGGAGTTTAGTGTCTTATCTGCAAGAATTACTACTGCTGTGGTAAGAAAAACCATCTGATTGTGATTTTAAAACATATTCCCTGAACCTAGTCCTCTAATTCTTAAGAATTTTCTTTTAGGACTTCTCACTACGAGGTGATTAGACAAGTTGGTAAAAGGAATCTGGCAGAGAACAGATTAGATGATCTACCTCGTGAGTCAAAAAAACCAAAACCAAAACAAAACCCATAGCAACAGCAAAAAATCCCCCAAATCTACCCTCCTTCCTTCTATCCCCTCAAAACAAAAGAAGTTGAAGACCCTTCACTAATTGTGAGTGTTTGGTTCTCTGTCCCGACTCTGGCAGACAGAGGCTGGAATGTATTTTAATTCATGGCAGACAATAGAACACAAAAGCTGTCCAGCAAAAAAGGGCGTAAAGCACTATTTTCACACACCCCCAACACATTTCATAAGACAACACATGGGAGAAAAGACACTGGAACCAGCTGTACTACTTCTATGCAGACACACTAGTGACTGGCGAGGAGTACCTAGGACAGCTTCACTTCCTTTTAGTATTACAGATCCCCAGAACAGGTCCTCTCAAACCAGAACACTCACATCTACATCTGGTCTCTTTAGCAGGTCTTCCACTTTAGCAACATCTCCATTGGCAGCAGCTTTAACCAATTCTTCATTGAGATCTCCAGATTCTTGGGTTTCAAATAATTTCTTCAACAGCTGGGACAATCTCTCTATAATTATTAAACAAAGGACAATTAAGATTACAATTCTAATCACACAAGAACAGAAAAATAACAGCTAAAATTGTCATGTTTCTAAAGGCATGTACACAGTAATACACAAGGCACCATAAAATGGCAGCTGTAAGTTATTATTCAGTTCTGAGTAAGCGCTGCACCCCAATACCCTTTAGATAGTTGAGACTGTCACATCAGACACTTCAAAACAAAGTTGGCTGAACCACAAATAGCTTGTCTACCACAAAATACAGAAGGGTGGGGAGGAGGTAAAAACATGAATTTACATATTGATATAATTGGCTTCTTGGTCTTCTAGCTTAACTTAACATATATCCTGCCCTCTGTGATTTGAAACACTAAGTCATATTACTCTTCTAGCTAGTTTTATGGCCACTGAAACTTTATCTTCAGGGCAGAAAACTCACTGTATCTATGTCTCCCTAGTAAAAAGTCTAGAAAATGTATAAAGGTTTCTTGGCGTTAAAGCAAATATGTGAAGAGGAAAAAACAACTAGCTATGACCAAAAAGAGGAAAAACATTCTAGTTTAATTGATCTGTGAAATAGCCAACAAAACATAAAACACTTTGGATATCTTTCTGCCTCATTATTAGATGAATGAAAGCAGGTTCAACAGAACTCAAATGTGATTACATAGACACAAAAAAAAAATCCCACTGTAATTAGTCAAAGGATGTCTGACTAAATTTTAAGACAGAAATTGTAAGGAAAGACTGTTATTCTGAGTAACTGCTTGCAACAGATCCCTCGCTTATGCTTGCTATCCCACACCACCTATTAAACAAGTATGCTGCTTGCCACAGCCAGTGACACTCTCTTCATGCCTTAGTCCCTATACCAATCTAACGTCCTTTCCAATCATTTAAATTTTAAAGCCCTTAGAGCAGACCTCCAAAGACATACCTGCACTGTGGCCAAACAGAAACCCGAATTCGATTTGGAGTTTTTTTGCACCATGTCAAGATAACAACAACCAACATCTCCATACAGACTGCAAGCTTTTTCTTGCATCTTTCTCTAAGGTATAACATTCATTAGCCAAACCCCAAGTCTGAGTATTACTAGTACATAGTTTGTATGCAAGGTTAATACTTATTAACAATTTTTTAATTAACACAAATACTTGCCATACATACATTACTGGTTATTCTTGAAACTTACCACCAGATGCATTACTTATAGCAGACCCTGCTGATGCCACCTTTGAGACAGCTGCTGGATTGTATGTCCAAGATGTCCCACAAACCTCTACCTTTAAGTCGCTGTCTGAATAGATCTGCTGGACCCGACCAACTTTACCTAAAGTCTGCATTAAAGAAAATGTCAAATGCAAATAATACTAAAAATAAAATATTTAGAAATCTGAATGTTGTAATAAGTCACAAATTCTATGAAGTCAGTTGTTTAATAGTACAGGCACTAATACCTTTAGCTAAGTTTCATCAGGCTATGCCAATTACTACATCTGAGCAAGCATTACACTGTGTTTGATGAAATACACTTTCTCTAACTTAGAAGAAAATCACTTTGACTCCCACAACCTCCAGGTATTATTACCAACCATAATTAGAAATATTATACAAGTTTTACAATTCTATGAATCCAAATATACAGCTACTTACTGGAAGCATTGCTTCAGCCCACTCTCCATGACCTCTCTGAAGAAGCTTGATTCGCTCCAAGTCATAACATACTTGAACAAGGTCACCCACTTGAAATTGAGAGGTACCTCCTTCTGCACCTTGAGCAGCATCTCCACTTCGGACAACATTGGCTTTGGTGAGAACAGCTGGATTAAACGTCCACCTACACAATGAATCATTTAAAGCAGATTTTAAACATGCAAAGGGAAATATATGTTTAAAAATTATCTGTTGGACAAGATTCTGCTTGTATGCCTACAAACTTTCTGTAATTGGATACTATGGCATATTTGTTGTTAACCATTTTTTGCCCATAAACTTGTCTGTGGGTCATTAGTTGAATATTTCCAGGGTAATCTTCAGAGATGTACATTTGTAAAGCAATGAAGAAATATCCTGCCTAAGGGGAAGCAAGCCAACAACAATGGAATAGTCCTGAAAGTAGCTATACAGTTTGTTTATTTTTCCAGGGAGAGAAGGAGACAACTCTGGTTGAAAAGGGGAAGATCCAAGCTGTCTCACAAAGGACTGGACTGTCAGGACACAACATGGGAAGAAGATGGGATTTTGCCCCCTCCCACCCAAGTCAAACTGCAACATTCAGTCATAAAAAATACTCTTCAGTCAAATGGATGTCCTAGATACACCTCAATTTTTAACCAAACTATCCTAATTTGTACTATAAATTTTACTGGTTTAGAGGCATCTAGCTGTTTTTATTCTGAGTTATATTCTAATATATAATATGGTGATCCCTCCTTTATGTGCCATTTGGTCTGGGGTTGACTTTCATTCAGCTATATGACCTAGTTGAGAAGCATCAGATAATCTCTATAAAGGGCAAAGTCAGGGAGGAAATCGCAGGATAGAGCGGCTCCTCTCACTGGCTCTGCAGCCATGACTGTCAGAAGAAACGCCACTTGCATCCCTTCAGCTTGCATTAGCTCAGAAAACAGCTTTGTTTTGCATTACTTTGCGATATTAACAAACAGTATCTTGAGGGAAAGCCTGAATGAATAATGCACTGTTAATCCTTTCTGGACAAACTGAACAGGACAGTCTCCAGATACAACTGAAATGATACTCCATTCATCAGCTGCTTTTTAAAGACAAGCCCAATACTTCAGAGCAAGACAACGCAAAACCATGTGGACATATCAGCTCAGATGCAGCTGCAGAGCTGGGTTTGAATCCTGTTAGCATGGATGCAGCTCATCAAATTTCAAACCTAAACTGCTTGCAAGGAGTGCTTTTGGCAACAGCTTCCCCAACATTTCCCATTCTTGGTCCATATTTATATAAACTAACATCCCTTTGAATAAGAAAATGCTAGATATAGCTCATGCCAAGGTCACTCTATATTAGACAAGATCCCCAACATAACATTTGTCACCTGTCCTCTTAACCCATTTTCCTGAAAACCCGCAATGCATTGCTATTACCATTCCCCTTGAAACCATGGGATACTTTGTAATTAAAAAATAAATTACTGCTTAAAACACTACATTTTGGAAATAAGATAGTCCAGAATGTCATTCATTATTTCGGACTCAAATTTTCACCAAGTGAGAGAGGCAAACTTCCTTGTCCCACTAAAGCATCTTTAAAGGTAAGTCCTCATCACACATTGTAGAAGGAATATAAAAATTCTCAAGAAAATCTTAGTAGACACAAAAGGAGAACAGAAAGTTTCTGGCACCAAGTGATCGCAAGTGCTGAAGGCAAAGGAAGTTTGTGAGAATCAATGATGAAGGCTAAATAACAAACCTGTTGCCACTTGGATATTGTACTACAATGTCATGATCCTCATCAATGCCACAAACTGTTCCAGTTGTTGTTAAAGTTTCAAACATGCCATCAGTCCATCCTCCATGACCATGCTGCAAAGACTGTACAATTTCCAAGTCAAGGTCAATGTTTACAAGGTCACCTATTTGCAGCCCACCAGGGTTTCTGTTACCATTTTGCTCACCTGAAATGGAATAAGAAGAAAATGTTCACATGACCACACTAATTCTCCACGCAATTTAAAGAACAGAAGTTAATTTCTGAGACTCGATGCCTCTGCAACTGTAGTGGCCAATAGCTAAAAGGGAGTGAACAAGTGAAAAAGAACTCAATCTCTGGCTATGGAATTGTGTGTTTCTTGTTGAGTTTTCATGGCAAATAGCAATGACACTGGCAAATGCTAAATACTTGTCACAGACTCCACTGTGGGCTCTAACTGGGATGGTAACAGTTATCATATGGTGTTAGACACCTAGATACATAAGAGCTCTGATAGTTTTGACAGAGTCTCATACAAAGTGCCATCTATCCACTCAGAGGCTGAAAGATAAGCAGAAGGCCCACAGAAAGTGGTTTTGAATCAGGTCAGTCCTTGAATATGGAGAAAGCACCGGCAAAAGAATACCTCCAAAACAACCAGTGATGAAAATCGTTAACCTTATAAGTGGGGAGATGACTACAAACAAAAAAAAACCCTGCAAATTTAAAATTAAAATGTTCTCCCTGGACAATGCCTGCTTTCAAAAGATGTGTCATAGAAAAAATTCATTAGCTGGAGGGAAATGGCATACACTCACACACATCAAGCTGTGTTAACTGATGAGATTTGTGGACCTGCTCACTGCCAGAACCAGAGGATGGTATCTAGTGCCATCCACAGAACAGTGAAGAGTACGACAACTGCAGAAGTCATGTAGACTGACTTCAATGGCAACATCAGTGGCAAAGGACAGGGTGAGCAGAGTTCCTTCAGTAATAATGCCGTCTCTAAGGGGGAGAGGGGAGTGTTGGTTTTTCCCCTTCCAAGCAAGAGGTAATAATGGAGAAAGGGTCCTTGCACTGTAACAATAAGGAAGTACAAACAAATAGCCTGACAAATAGAGACAAAAACATTGTTTGGAGGGAGACTGATTCCAGAGCCTGAAATCCACACCAGATGTTAGCAGCACTAGTTGCAGCACTAAAAAACTCCAGAGGAAAGAATGCCGGAGAATCTGATACTACTGAAGAAGAAACTGCTGAGAAAGGAAACGCCCATGAATAAATGCTCATGTTCAATGGACTTTGACTTCTATGACCACCCAGTGACTTCTTTCTGTCCTGGTCTTAGTTTAAAGGACCCATAGATGGAACACTATTTTCAGTCTGTACCCTTTACCTTCACAGCAAAACACACCTAACATGGAAAACAGCCACTTCCACAGAGGACAAAGTCAAAGATTAATTCTTCAGAAAAGCTACTGATATGTGTTAGATATCTTCTAACATAGATAGAAAACTTAAACAGCAAACATCCCAGAGACAGCCTTGATGAGACAAGGAAGTCTAAGAAAGGAAGAGATATAAAACAGCAAAGAATTATAGAAGCATTAGTCAGAGGAAAGGATCTCTAGAGGTCATCTGGTCTGATATCCCACACAAAGCTGAACTAACAACCAGCTGAGGTCAGCTGTGCCTTTGCCTATCTGAGTCCTGAAAGCTGAGGTTCCACAACGTCTCCAAGTAACTTTTTCTAGTGCTGCAATATAGAGCTGTAGGTGTAACAGAAAATTTCTTCAATATCTGATCTGAACCTCTCGAGTCACTTAGGGTGGCCTTAAGGCCACTACCATTTGTTTTTATGCCATTTGCCACTACTGAAATTTTGGTGCCATCATTTTCAAGTACCCTTCAAGTGGTTGTAGGTGGCTAGTAGATTACCTCTTAACCTCCTTCTTACCAGACTAAACAAGCCCAGCTCCTCCTCCTTGCAAATCATGTCCTCTCAGTCTCTTAACCACTTCAGCAAGCCACCATCAGACCCTCTATAGTTTCTCAAAACTGGGGGAGGGGGGAAGAGGAGATGGACAGACAATGACACAAACAGGACATAGTATTCCAGACACAGCTCCATCACCATTGAGAAGAGGGGGATAATAACTTTTCCTATTCTGTTGTCCACCATCCTCCTAATATAGCTCACTATGAAATTTACCTTATTTGCAATGACGGCACACTGCTGTCTCATTCAATTTGGTATTCAGTGCAACACCCAGGTCTTCCTCAGCAAGGCTCCTCACTCAGGCATTCACAATTCCCAGTCTGGGAATTCCTGGTACGTAGGCTTATTCCAACCAGAGTGCAAAACTGCACTTCTGATTGAACTCCATGAGGTCTCCATTCACCAAATTCTTCACTTCCTCAAGGCTCTTCTGAATAAAGCTTTACATTCAACCACGCCCCTCTGCCAACCTGCTATCACCTGCAAATTGTCTGGGATTGTATACTGTCTCACCATCAAGGTCACTGATGTGGTACTGAACAAAATAAGTCCCAGTATTTTGCCCCAACTACATACTACTCTGTATTAATTAGGCCCCTGCTGGAATATTATTTGCATTCTATTTACTTCGAATATCACAAAGCTTCAAAAATAACTTTCTAGCTTTTAATGCAAGCATACATTTAAATTCACAGCATGAACGTATCTGTGAACTACATTCAGAAGACAAATAAAAGGGATAGATGTTCTAACAAACAGTAAGACTGGGAAGATGGAGGATAATATGGTAAGAATGATGCAGTGAGTCCATCATCATCCTTTAAGAGCAACTTAATATAGTGGAAGGGGAAGAATTTAACAAAGAATAGTCTCCTACTATCTTTAGTGATTAACATTCATGCATTCAAATACGGTATTCACCCTAAAAGTAAGCTACATGCAGAAAACATCGACCTGTACTTTTAAAGCAAGAACGAAAATGAATAAAGGGCACAAATAAGAACCTAAGTTTACCTGTGTAATAAAGAACCAGTAAGATTCTATTACTACTTTCCTATTTTCATTCACGTCAGATTAAAGTGACAAAATTAATTTTAATTACAGAAGCAAGATACAAAGATCAGAATGCCTTGGCTTTTTCCTTTCAAACAATTCATCTACTTGACAGTAAATATCTAAGTGACTTCTTGGACAATTGTTTTTTTTCTAAACAAAACAGACCTTTACTGTTGTCACCTTTTCACCAATATTGTCAATAAAAGAATAGTGCTTGCAGGTCATACTTCAAGTATTTGTGCAAGGAATTAGATTAAAACTAGTAAATAGAGAATTCTCATCACTTCAGAAAAGCCAGTATTATCAGCTAAGTTTTTTATGCATTGAAATATAATAATTAACTCAAGAAGAAAAGCAAAATTTTCTGTAGTGTCCAGTTTTATGACCAGGTGTTTTGCCAAGGAAATACACATTAATAATTAAGAGGTTTGTGTCCAGTAATCTATAAAATTTATCCCAACTTGCCCATATTTCAAAAACCAAAGCACATGGAAATTATTTTTTATAATACACTCTGCACAGGTCTACAGCCCAGCCAAGACACTAGAGGAATAAGTCAGTGCAATAGCTGATGTGGAAAACCTCAACTAAGACTTCACAACATATATTAGTATAAAATAATAGGTTGTTATATGTTCGAATGACTCCTGTTTATGGCTATGTACACGCTACTTCATTGAACACCTCTGAGTATTTAAGACAGTCTTATAAGAATGCACAGCCATGTTTGGCTCTTTAGAAATATAGTGCACAAGACTTGTGACTCAATTTATTACTTAGTCAACACTTAACAGCTCCCTTGCCATCCACTTGGCACACTGATACCAAATACATTAGCAATGTAATTTAATAAAATAAAATAAAAAATAAATTACAATTTATTATTAATGCATAGAAATGCTACCATTTACATTTCACTAGTAAGGATAGTCCTTTTAGATGACATTTAAAGAGAAATCCAGACTACGTATAATTAACACACATCAAGATAAATTTACTTTATCTTCAACTCACCTAACACAGGACAATGGTCCCTGTAGAAAGAGCCTCCTTTTGCATCTTGGACACATTTCAGGTCAGACTATGAAGAGAGATTGAGACAACTTTAGTCCTCACTGGCTGAGTCTCCAGGTTAACATAAGTCAGTGAAACTAGAACTGAAATACACTCAATAAGAAAGGCTGAAAATTACGTGTACAAAAAACATGCCCCATGAATTTGTTACTGATGCATATCATCTCAAATACTTTCCAATCTATCAGCCTTGACATTCTCAAGATTTTAACAACCTTCACCAATATAAAAGGCTATAAATGATGAGACATTTTTAACTCAAAGGAAAGTATTAAAATAACACAAAGCTCCTTTGCATTGTTCTATAAGGTTATCTTTCCTTTTAAAAAACACAAGGACAGAAAAAAAAAAAAGTATTTGCAAACAGTGCTCAAGGCCACAGCCTTTCCTGTACCGATCATTTAATGCCTGCCAGTGCTGCCCCCTCTTCCCAACCCTTTTTGACAGATACATGTTTAACTTAGAGAAGAAAACCTGGCACCCAAATTCTACAAAATGAAGAATTTCTGATTAAGAATATACAGAACACAAGGATATTGCTTTCTTTTTTAAAAAAACAGTGCTGAGCTAAACATGATCTTTTTAAAGACAAAAGTTCTAAAGCTCATCCTCCAGAAAGACTCTGTTCAATATTATCTGAGAAACAGAGGTTTCGAGTGTGATAACCAACTCCTATTCATAAAGCCAGCAGAGTTACTATAATTCTCCTTTCCTCTAGTTTTTTCCCTGTGTAACCCTTAAAGCCAAATGGCTACCATCTGCCATTGCTCCTTATGGAACAATTCTCACTAAACAAAGGGCATTTTGTGCGCACTACGAGTTGGGAAGGAGATAGGAAACTGTTTGTAAAATGTGTCAGAATATTCTATGGGATGGGGGAGGAAATAGAGGACAGGTGGTGGTTATGATATAATCAACTAGAACTAAACGAATACTTTAACAATTATTTTTCCCACACCCAAGATTTATTGACAGACTGTGCTCCTGCAAAAGGATTAAAATGAAAACTCTCAAGTCTTCCGAATCATCAAGGCACTGACAAACACAATACTACCCTCAGGGACCTGTAACTGCTAAGCAGCCAGAAACGATACAAAATTCAGCGTACATCCTGATCTGTGAAGAATGTACCACCACTTTTTCAAAAAGTGATGAAAACAGCCAGATGAAAAGAATGAGATTTAGCCGCTCTTGTTCAGCCCAGCAGCAGCAGGCCTGTGACAAAATGCTGCCACCCGGTGGGCAGGTGCTGGGTTTAACTCGGCCGAAGACAAAGGGGCTGCGCTGACCATCCCAGATGGCAAGCCGATTCATTCCCCCAGACCAACGGAGATTTAACGTGCTCGGGAGCACTCGGTCTCACCCACTGAATACAAACTCTTCGTGTCATGCAACAACCAGCTGTCTGCACAGGAGTCACGAAGGGATATACATGCAAGAGCTGGTTTCACGTTCTTCAGAGCATTAAGAATAGAGCGCAGGAGGGTCCTAAACGGTTCTCTTCTCAGCAAAGCAAAATCTGGGTGAAAGATCGCTTGCATTACAGCAAGTGTTAACATACAGAGCAGACTGATGGCTAAAAGCTAGCAGAAGAAATAAAATATTCAGTAAAAGGCTAATTACTATCTTGCAGCAGAAATTAGTAGGAAGCAGGTTAAGATACATTAAATTTTACAGGGAAAAAAACACCCACCAGAAACCTACACATCTACTCTTTTTTACTCTGCTTGTACCATGCCCTACGCATAGTTTATTTCTGGAGTATAATGATATACTTGGTTGTAAAACTAAGTGGTAGCTTGATGTTGAACCTCAGCTTCACATCTGTCTTCCTTTCACTTACATGGTGAAGTCAATGCTAGATCACTAAGGAGTAAAACAAGAGTCTGATTTAAGTATCACAGAAAAGCAAAGGTAACGTGTTGGTTTTTTTTTTACATAAGCCTTCACCAAAAAATTGAGGACTCAAAATGCACAGAAAGATGAGGCACTGACAGGTATTAAGGCAGTACAAAACTAACTCGTATATACTGTATATACTGCAAACAGTTCCTTCAGCAACTTTACAAACAGCACTAAGAAAAGTAACGTCAACGTGATAAAGGCCTGCAAATGTCTTAGAAAACATAACCAAACCCAAAAAAGATCCTGGAGTTTTAAGATAGGAAACTGTACTTAGTTGTACTTCAGTACCACGAAAGCTGGGTAAGCAACTATAATTCTACTTCTAGCGCTTAGCTACAATATTTATCAGAAAAGGAAAACAAGCTTTCTTCTGCCCAAGTAGTTTAAGTGAAAAATCAGGGGTGGTGTTAAGCTCCTGGCCATCCTCCTCTGGGGACTGCGTGGCAAGAGGCCCCCCTAGTGAGGACGGAGCACAAACACACCCTAAGCCCGGCCACACAAGGCTGCCAGCACACCGCTGCTGCCAGCTCTGCTGTACCGCACTTTGGAGAACCCCACCAGGATTTTTACAAGTTTTATGAGTCTCCCTGAGCCTTGTACATGGATTGAAAACGCGGATCGCTTGGAGATGAGATGTGCAAGTGCAAGAGGGACTGTACCAAAACACAAGGGACGTTAAAATGCAAGTTTTAGACATGGTGACACCATACGCAGAAAAAGAAGTAACAACTGGGAGGCTGGGTGTAAATATGTGATGGAGACAAACATGCAAAGATTAAAACAAAACATAAGCTTTTATACACTAACTTGATGGAGAAATCATTCAATGAACCCTGAATAGGATTCTTTCAAGAAACAGAAAAACAAGCTATAGATTTTGTGGAATTTGTGTATAGTTAGAGAAGAGATGGAAGCCCCAGTTAAGCAGGAAATCGTTATAATGAAAACTCAGGAACAGCATGAGCACAAAACATTGCACAGTAGGACTTTCAGATCCGTAGTAACAGCTGATGCACATGAGCAGTGAGTAATAATGGTTTTTGCCTACAGTGGAGAACATTGGTCTTCTAGCATCTGCCTTCTGACTTGCTGAAAAATTCTTTGCATTCCAGCTGTATGTGACTGGATTACATAAAGATCATGATCTGCTCAGCCAAATGGGAAATACAGAAGATGTAACAGTTTACTTTGACTTACCATCCAGTTATACCACTGAAAAAACAGCAGCAATTTCATCATCATAAAAACTTCAGAGAATTTAAAAAAAAAAGTACATTACAGCAACATCAGCAATATTGGCAGATGGTGTAAAAGTGCCGTCATCCCTGACCTTGAAGAGGAAAACAATGCTGAAGGAGCAGCTGCCTACTGGAGTAACTATTAAGTTATTCCAATCAATATGGAATGCCATCCATCAAAACCAGGGAAGGGAGTCTACAGACTTGATAAGAAAACTAGGTGTGCTGCTAAGAAAAAGAAGAATGTTTGATCCAGATGCACTGAAATAGTATCTAACACCAGCAGCAAACACCAGGAGAGAAATTAATACTGATCTTACATATATACCAGCAGGAATGGTGCCACAGCTGCAGGTGTTTGAGGTAGCAATGAATACACCCCTTAAAGGTCATTTTAAGTCTTCAAGCTCACAACAGCTTTTGGCAAGGAAATATGCCCTTACAGGGCAAATGGAGAAAGCCCAGTGTGTGCTGCTTTGTCACCTGATTAAGACAACAAGGGACTAGATAAATTGATAAGTTGTAGCTAAAGGTTTATAAGAAATGCTGTTATTTCAAATTTAATGAACTCAAATAATTTTCAGTTTCAAGAAGCTGACAAAAGTGAAAGCAGTAAAAGGAGAAAGAACATGCTGGTAGAGAAAGTGACTGAAATGACAAAGAGGTGTGAGGTATAAAAACAATAGCAATAGCTTCTTACAGAAGAAATCAGACCTCAGGCAAATGCTGAGTGAACGGCTTATAACCTTACTGTCTATTGATTATAGGTACTTATAAAAACTTTCCACATCTAACTTTTTTTTTTTTAAGGAGGATCATTTTAAAGTCTTCCTTGTGGGTTAATACTGTAAATAACAAAATTGGAAAAGGATCAGTAAGTACGTTTCTGCTTAACAGAAATGTGTTTCTAAGCAACTCGGTTACAGAGGGATGAAAAACTTGCCTTGGTTGAGACTACAGGAGAAATGTAGAGAAATTAGACGACGTAAACAAGAAGCAAAACAAAGTCTGCTGACAGATGCAAACAAATGCACAACGTATACATAAATATCTCCTTCCTCTCGGGATTCCAAAACAACTACCTACCTAACTTTGGCTACACTGTGAGTAATGTAATAAAAAACACCTGCTGCATGTGTAAAGGTGGCCAAAATTCATGTTTCTGTTCTAAATCAGTTTTGATCAGCACCTATAAGCAACAGGACAACACTGAACTAACAAGATAATGAAAATTCTTGTTGCTCCTTCCTAAACCACTCATTTTGAACGTACTAGGGACAAGATAAAGGACTCGAGAGCTGAAGATTTGACTTACATTACAGATCTGACAGTTGTAACTGCAGCAGAAAGCATGTTTCTATATATTTTACAACACTCACCCGCAATGCCTAGTATGCTAAGACATTTACCTTGGTTTTATTTTAAAAAAGTGTTAATAAGTCATTCTTAAAATCCTCTAGAGTAATTTCAAGGATTATCTTTAAGGGTTACCCAAATAAATGTTGAACAGACGCTAGGTATCAATCAGGATAAGAAAGTTTAAAGTAACACCAAAAACACAAGGGCAAGGAATCTTCTCAGTTTCCCTTATGCACTCAACTATTCAGAATTCGTGGAAAGAAGTACACAAACACAGATGGCTTATAGATTACTGTGACAATGATGGATGATAACAACAGCTACTTCTTTTAGAGGCTACATAGTTGAAAGCAAGATCCTCCATAATGAAAAACAAGAGAAGGAGGTTAATCACAGCAAAAAAAGGCAACAGCAAAGAAATTTGGTAGCACAAAACTGGTTCCTAACTAATGAAACTGATTTAGGGCACTCCTGCTGATGGAACTATTTTCTCAAGTTTTTATAGCAAAATCATTCTATTAGTAAGTAGTAGAATATAATGCTTATTGAAAACCAACAGAAGTCACCAGCTTTACATCCTCAGCTGTGTGATATGAAGAAATAAAAACTAAAAACAAGTCCAAAAAGCTAAATCACAATCTTCTCATTAACTCTCTAATTCCACATAGCGTATCTTTTTATTGCAAAAGGCTATGTTCACACAATTCTAAAACAGGTAATGCGGTTAACAGCTTGGTCTGGCTCTAGAATCTGAATACATATAGGTATGAAATGCAAGCAGTGTCAATAACCATATTAGCCAACAGTACTTTATTCCTACTACGGATGTAGCAAACATGTTACTCAACCTAACGGTATCATAAAAACAGATTTTAATTTGGGAATTTGTGGCCTGTGGCAGCAGAAACTCCCAGATTTAAATTGCTAGGCTTCACAAAGAAAGGCAAGATGGACCCCTCTCAACCACTTCATATGTAAACACAGCAACAGCAAACTCAAATAAAAACTCTAAGGATCTGACCACAAATAAATGCAAGTTTTCAGCCAGCACCTGCTGCCCACCAGCCAGTCCTCGTCTCTCCCAAGGAAAAGCTGGCAGGCCAGATAGATTAATTTTGAGGACCAGATGCAGCCTGTCAGCTATGAAACAAGCAACCCTGACTTACAATAATAAGCTGTGTTTCTTTAATCAGCTCCATTTGCATCCAAGTCAAGTGTTATTCATTTGCAAGTAGGGGTCTCTTCCCAGCTGTATTGACACAGGCACACACTGAGTATTGTTGATTCCACATTCTCTGGACATTCATATCCAATTTCTTAGTCCCAAAGACAAGTTTGCCCCAACTTTACGTGAACTTTCTGACAGTCTATTAGTCAGCTTTACATAATGGCACATAAATAGCAGTAAATAATCATAATGAATTGTACACTTACCAAGCAATTAATCAGTTATAAAATCTAGCTTTACATTCAAATGACTATTTGTCACAGATATCCAAGAATCCATTCTGTCTGAAGTGAAAACTGCACTTGATAAAAGTATCCGACAAAGATAAAATTATTGTAGGAATGGATTACAATCAGGTAAGCACTACATATAAAGCCTCAAATTATACTTTATACATATGTACATATATTATTTATATATTATCCTATATATTTCTATTTGTACAAATCTTGTGGGAAGGGTCACCCTTATCCATTCAAATTTACAGTTGCAGTAGTTAATCAAGTATTCTAGAAATATTTAACACTTCTTTATGTGGCAATAGTTTAGCAACAGAATATAGTTGATTTACAAATAATAAATATATTTTTATTATTAAGGGAATAACTATTTCAGAACAGAATGTAACTTATCTTAAATGTATTTCTTCTGCGGCCAGAAGGAATCTTTAATGATTCCACAGCACTCCCACTATGCAGTGCACAAATTTTAACATAGTAACTGACGTTGCAACAAAAAAATCAGTTGACCTGTATCTCACTCTATCTAGATTCTGTAATTGTGCTCCTTCTCCATGCATCACAATCAAATGTAAGGGGGAGATACCAACCACTGGTTTAATAATGTTATACTACATAATACTACATGAAACTTACTTTCCGTTTTGCCAGTATATAAGGAATTTTCTTTAGAACTGGGGGGGGACCATGAAGGACATAATCCAATACTGACATATTTTATCTTTAGCATCTTCATGCATCAGAAAAGCTGACCTGCACTAAAGATGTTTATTCTTTTTAAACCTGACACTAAAATATGTATTTACTGTGAAAGTGGTACTTAGTGTTTATTTTTATTATAAAAATAAACTTTATTTCAAATGATGCTATAAAGCAAAATATTTTACTTTCAAAAAAAGTAGACTAGTCGTTTAACATTTTATTACTGATATACATCTGACAAGATGACACTTCAGTGTTAAGTTAACATGGTTTTTCTCTGCAGCATCAAACAAAAATCATGCAAAGAAAATGCTAATTAAGATGTTATACGCAGTTGATAATCAAAGTAACCTTTCCCTGACCCATATTAGGATAAGAACACCCAGCAACAGAAGGCACTTAGGCTAGAGTCTGACCCATTTTCTCTCTAAAGCTGTAGAAGTAGCTGTAGAAGCTAGGAAGTGAAAAAGAAAAATTTAATGCTAAAGCAAATTAAGGTTGTAACTTAATCAACACCTTTCCACTGACAAAAAAATTGCTCTCAAGAGGATTCCGAGTGTTGCCAGTAGTTTAAAAACTGCAAATCTTGCAGTAATCACACCAAAATTTGAAGTGAACTGAAGAGTTCAGGAGTTAAAGAAATAGGGTCTTTAAAGAGTTCATGACTAAGCTTCTTATTCTTTTCTGAATTTTAATTTAAGCACAACAGTAGCTCAGTAAGATAACCATGTATGCGATGTAAATATTCACTATACTCTGGCAGAAACCAGCCCTTAACTTTAAGTTAGTCACATGTTTTATAAATTCCCAGATCAGACTTTCTTCCTCCTACATATGCATGATCCATACAGCTGTATTCACAATGACCTGACTAATGCATGCAAACTGACAAAGGGTATTACAAAAGCAGGATAATAAAGCAGAGCAAGTTATTCTTACTACCCTTCCCCCACCGTGCATTTTACCCTTTGTGTTCTTTTATACTTACCATGCCCTCAAAGCCAACTCTGTAAAGGTTTTTAGCACCATTGTCCCAAAGAACATATGCTGCGCTATGTGGACTCGATGCACTCCAATCTTGGATTTCAGTTACCTATTCAGTTTTAAAAATAAGAAAAATGTTTCTAGAACAAAGACTTAGAAGCACAACTTGAACTTAAAACCTTATTCATCTCTTCAGAATAATTCAGGATACAGCAGTTTTACTGAATTTAATAAAATTTACCCTGAAGCTGTTTTCCATTTAATACAAGTGTTCCCTAGGTGTCTTAATAAGATGGCAGCCTGAATATATACTTTGTAGGCCTATTTTTCTTTTGTATATTTGGTAGGTAATCTAACTACGTAAGTAGAGAACAAAATCTGAACTGTAAAAATTTATGATGCTTTGATATGTTCTTACTAGAAGCAGCATTTAACTAAGAAAAACAGGATGAAAACTGTTTTAATTGCTGCAATTTGTCTGGTTTAACCTGCATTAGCCTGGTGGCAGTGCACTATGTTAGGAGACAAAATTTTATTTCCAGAGCAAATCTGTTTAATAACAGTACAAAAGAAGGAGAGTGAAAAGGACTTTCACTGACATTTCTGAAATCATGAGGCCATGCACCAAATTCTGAAAACACTTCCGTTACTCAAAAAAATCAATTTCCAGAATGTCTTCATTCTTATTTGGATTTATTTAAATGCTGTTTCTGCTATCTACCATCTGCTTTTCCTCGTTAAAAACATTTATATGCATTTATACGTATTTTCAGCTTGCAAATAAACCCACTAATTCAAGTCTAGTACATAAAGCAGACCATGCAGGATAAGATTCTTACTTTGCGAAGTTTCAGAGATTTCAAAATATCTTGCCAAATTCACAGCAAGGGATAAATAAGCAAGATAAAAAAAGCTGCATCTGAATATCCTTTGCTTTAAGAGATTTAAATTCATTATTTCCTCTCAATAAAATCCAAAATGAAATCCCCAGAAGTCCTAAAGTTTCCATAAATGTCTAGGATATAAAATAGGCTAAATATCTTCTTCAGGAACTTTTCACTCTCTTTTAAATGGTGCTTAAGTGTACTAAAAATAAATGCAACAAAAAACACCAGTTGGCCAAGATATAAGGGCATCCAATTCTCCTTCTAGAACACCTCATATTTGGTGATAAAAGTCATAGTATATTTTACACTCCCAATTCTCCTTCTAGAACATCTCATATTTGGTGATAAAAGTCATAGTATATTTTACACTCCCAATTCTCCTTCTAGAACATCTCATATTTGGTGATAAAAGTCATAGTATATCTTACACTCCCTGCTGTATGTTCACACTGATAACAAACCTTCATTAGTTCTCAAGGTAAATGTAAGTTGTAAACAGAAAATTTGCAAAGGTTATGATCAGCAACATATCATCCCATGCAATTTTCAAGAAATCCAAATATTCTTATTATACAACAAATGAAACACATTCATATAATATCCTAAGCCAGTAATACAATATCCACATCCAACACTTGCAAAGTTTTTAACTGTAAACTGGAGAAGTCCCTAGAATTATTAGACGAAAAACAAAAATCTATCCAGGGTGCAAGCACTGAAAACCAAAGGCAAGAGATACACAGATGTGCTGACCCACAGGCAACAAGACTACAGAACAGTGATGACCGGAAGGACTATTCTTGAGAGCTCTGTTTTTACACCAGCTCTCTAGTAATGCTGAAATATGCCCAATATCTTAATGTTGTTACAAGCCAGGCTTAAAACAGAACAACCAAGACAAAAATTTAGTAGTTTCAAAAATTTTGTGCTGGTATTGTAAAAATGTAAATTTAAATTTAAAAGAACTGGTCATAGTATACATTCCCTCCTCTTTCTAAATGCTTGAGCATCACAGAATAAGATTTAAAAACGTCCAGCAAATTAAAATAGTAACTTTTATGATGATATTTTTACTCTACAATTAAAAGGCCACCAAGGCCATTACATCAGCATGGAGAAATGCATCTTCTTATTTAAACCAGTTTTATTTTTACCTTTCCTCTGCGCCCATTGCCACCATCTTGGTCTTCCCATTGCCAATCAACTCCTCGCACTACCCTGGCACCTGCAAAGATTCCTCTTGCTGTAATTTTCTTTGATTTACGGCGAGACTCCAACAACACCCTGAAGTTATTAAAAAAAGAACCCACAAAAGTCAAGATAATAAAGAAAGTCCAAAATGAATCTTTGGGGATGGGAAGGAAGGAGAGCACCTTGAAACAAAAATAACCCCACGAACGCAGATTTCAGTGCATGAATCGCATCCATTCAATTCTCAACTTGAACAGCAGCCCACGAGATAAAAAAATCATGATCTTCCTAACATGATTTATTGCATGTTTACAGTTAGTTTTTAATTTTAATGATAATTTCTTCTCTGAACTTCCTACTACCAGCAATAACCTTGTAACTACTTACATATAGCTCTGTACTCATACTATTAAAGTCATTAAAGAAACAGTCATATAAACAACACATTTCTATTTCTCGTAGATGCACCCTAGGCCAATATTATTGTCCTGCAATTGCCCTGCCATTTTTATTCAGAATTATGCTATTAAGTAAAAGCTACATCTCTTTCCCCTCCACGTCTCAGTTTTTCTACATACTTCTTATAGCATACCTTGGCAAATTTAATTCAATGTATCAGCATCTGTTTTTTCAGTCATAATGTTATTTTCCTAAAGCAAACCTCTTCTTTTCCTCTGACTTCAGCAGAACTGAAGTAGATAAGCCCAAACAGAACAGTTAATGAGTATTTAACTTACAAATAGAAACAAAGAGACAAACATTTTCCTGCCTTTTCAGTCATTTCAAAAGCCATCAGTCTGCATGCAACCAGATTTCTTACTTCATGCCAGGAAAATGTTGCCAGACAAAAGTATTTTTCAGCTGAAATTCTGAATGTTTCCTGACCTCTTCAGGAAGCGTATCAACCACCTGCTAAACTTTAACATCCAGCAGATGGCAGACAAGGAAAAAGTTAAACTGTTAGAATCAATGCAAAGAGCACATGAAAATATTAGCCATTTTTATCTAAGTAATATAAAAGAGTGATAGAAAATACAAAGATATATTGTTTATAGCAGCATTTTAGAAAGATCTCAATACCTATAAAACTGAGACAAAAACCAGCATACATTACTTTGGTATGCTGCCCACATGATTTCCCAGACTCAAGAATAGAATAGGGAGAGCTTATGCTTTCCTTCATCCAAACATCCTTAGATGCCTCTTGCCATTTATCCTATGAGATATCCCTCAAATTCAATAGCACTGCTTTGACCTTTTCTCCTCCCTCAAACAGTTAACTTTAATCAATTTTTCCCAGCTAAGCTTGATCCAGTAGAAACAGCTCCTTGGCAGATGAAACTGCCTTCTAGATAAGAGTTGCAAAACAGAGCTCAGTGGGACTAAACAAAGATAGGGAGAAAGTGACAAGATGCAAAAGATTTTCTGCAATTCTCTACCTTGCGTACAATCTATCTCCAAAACTAGAAATTATGCTTTATACACCAGAACAGACCACTTAAAACTACAAAGGAAACTTCAGCTAAAAAAAAAAACAAAAAAAAAAGAAAAAAGTCTGGCAAGCATTCCTAAAAGCAATGAGTTTTTTAAAAAAGAAATAAATAGAAAAACAGATTTACATTTTGTTACCTATTCTCTATTAATTACACTAAGCCAGCACTTTCTACTCTTGGATTCAACTTCTAAGTCTTGTTCTGCATTAGAACATTATAATTGAGACCCTAAGCTTATGATATATATTTGGTACCTAGATCTGCTGGCATGAATCTCAAAAAAACAGAAGTTACTTTTTGATTAAGCCACTGACCTGGGCATTTGAGCCATAGTCAAACTTCAAGGCAAATGTTTGAAGAAAATAAACACAGTCCCTACAAGACACGATACAAGAACTCAGTTTGTGTGCTCCAACCACCTCCCTCAACTGTAAAAGCACATCACTGAATTACAACATATTTGTAAACCTTCCTTCTCCAAGAAGAGGAAATAAATGTTGTCTTACACACGTCGCATTTAACTGAGTATCATATCTAACAAAAAAAGCTTCCAATAATTTAATGAAAGAACATTCTGGAGAGTTATCACAGAGGTGATACCACAGCATGTAGCCTTTAGACAATGCTTTACCATAGCTCTCCAAGTATTTAGTAACAGGCAAATATCACTGTTCTCACTTAACAGGTAGATAAATCATGACGGAGAGGGGCTTTGGATTTAGACAAGTTATTTAAAGTCAAGAACACAAGAAAAGCTATGCAAGAATACACTAAATGCCAATTTTGTTCAGAGTTCTTCACTGGCAGACAGTAGATACTCAAGAAAAGAACACGAAAACCAAGGCAAGGGTAGAACAACCCTTCACAGCATCTTTTCTCTGCTTTCTGTAGTGAGCAGTTTAAGCAGTTCAAGTCAGAGGTTTTGCCTCCAGATCATTCTGTTTTTCATAGCCCACAAGGAGGATATTTTCCCCTCAATCTGTCTACACCATTTTTGAACCTAATTAAAAAACTTTCACATTCAGGAATTCATTGACAAATCATTTTGTGACTACACATTGTGTAAAGATAATTGCCTTTGTTTTAAAGCTGCTATATGATAACACGAGAACTAGGAAGACTGCAATGAGGTTAAAAGAAACTGAACAATCATATCCTAACTTTCTGTACTCCATTCTTTCTAAAATTTCCATGCCTTCCAAGCTCCAAAGATCTGTCCTAGCTACCCTCCCTCACAAAGATGCAGAGAACCAGTAACAGAATCTTCACCTCAAGCCACTATCTTACCCAATCCAAGTTTCAGGAACCAAATCTGCAGTTTAAAAGTTAACCACAATTAACTGTTCCTATTTAATTTCATGGGGAAAAAATTATGTTTTACCTTTCACTTCCTGGTGTGGTAATTCTGTAAAAACGGTGCCTCAAGTGATGTTTGTCCCCGTGATAGCAAACCGTGCACAAGTCATAATTTGTGCATTCAGCACATTTCCATCGGATGCCAATGATGGGTTGCTGTCGACAAGTATCACACATAGTCCCATCATGCTTGATACCTGTGGGGAGAAAAAGAAAAAAAATACTAACAACTTTGCTACATCACTACACAGATTTCTGTTGCACACCACTGTAATTTGAAACCATATACTAAAAGTTAACAATAAAGAAAGGCTGCTAGTCATACCCTATCAGCCTATATGACTGAGGGGAAAAAATAATGGACTTTGCCTCGTATCTCCAGTTGTCAGTCTGTTCCTGAAATGTTCTATCTTTTCTCAGCTCAAAAAGCTGAGAAAGCTATGTTTGTTTTTTTCCATTTATACAAATCAGAAAAAGAAAATGAGAAATCCTTTAACTACAAGTTAAAGGGTCAGAAATGAGTATATCAAAATATACAGGCAATCTGGAATTTTAGCTCTGGATTAAGACTATCAACACACCTTATGCCACAAAGGCTACTGTGTTCAACTGCACGTGACAGTTTGAAAATCATTGGTTTGACTTATACATTTTGTACAGTGGAAAAGATAAGTGCTTATCTCTATTCTTTTTTATACAGGAAAAAATTAAGCTCTCTTGGACAGATGCCATTAGCTTCATGAAAATCTGTTACCATTTTTGAAGCATTTTACTGCTTTGTATGTTGTTTTTTTGAAAAGAATGTGCCAAAGACAGACCAGATGTAACCCACCAGCATGTGCTCTGCCCAGCCTTCCACAAAAACTGAGCTCTCAAGACTACTTACTCCTACAGCTTTGCCAAGTTACAGCAGAGTGAAAGTGATCAGTCACAGACAGTTTCCATCCATGTATTCTGAATACAGTGAACAGCCACAAGTTTATTAAAAAAAAAAATCAAGTTCTGCTGTTTGGAAAAAATTGAGCAATAGAAGAGAGAAGCACTGGCATTCAGTCTGTAGCACAAGATAAAAATGAGCACTAAAAGGTTGGAATAACACAGAATTTTCCCAGCCACTCACCCTTAAAAAAAACAGCCAAAAAAACCAGATCACTCTCAAATTAGTAAGTAAAAAGAACGGGTTTTGTCCCCTCCAGAAGGGATGCTTTTGGAAATTACTGCCAAATTCACTATAAACCTATTAGTCACTTGTGTCCAACAGCTGAGCCACCCGCAGCGAAGAAAAATCAACAGTTGGAGAGGCAAAACTGAAGGAAATGCCTTCTTGTCTGATCATTTCACAGAATGACGTAATAGCTGAGGTTGGAAGTAACCTCTGGAAACTGTCTAGTCCAACCACCACTGCTCAAAGCAGGGTAAACTAGAGCCAGTTGCCAAGGACCACATCCAGTCAGGTTTTGAGCACCTCCAAGAACGCAGACTCCACAACCTCTGGGCAGCCTGTTCCAGTGTTGAATCATCCCTAGAGCAAAAAATGTTTCTTCTTATGCTTAAGTGGAAATTCCTGTATTTCAATTTGTGCCCATTGCCTCTTGTCCTGTCACTTTACACCACTGAAAAGAGCCTGGCTCCATCCTCTTTACAACCCCCATCAGGTATTTATATACACTGGTAAGATCCCCCTGAGCCTTGCCTTCTCCAGGCTAAAGACCACCAGATCCCTCAGCCACTGCTCATAGCAGATGCCTTAAGATCCCTTAAAATGCATTTGCAGCCCTTTGCTCGACACACTTAGTATGTCCATGTCTCTTTTGCACTGGGGAGCCCAGAACTGGACCCAGTACTCCAGGTGTGGCCTCACCAGTGCTGAGTGGAGTGGAAGGATCACCTCCCTCAACCTGCTGGCAGCACTCCTCCTAATGCAGCCCAGGATACCACTGTCCTTCATTGCCACAAGGGCACATTGCTGGCTCATGATCACTTGGTTGTCCACTGGGACCCCCAGGTCCTTTCCTACAAATCTGCTTTCCAGCCAGTTGTCCCCAGTTTGTACCAGTTATTCCTCCCCAGGCACAAGACAGCCTTTCCCTTTGTTGAATTACATGAGATTCCTGTTGGCCTATTTCTCCAGCCTGTCAAGGTCCCTCTGAATGCCAGCAAAATCATCTCATGTATCATTTCTCCTAACCAAGAAGGCTTCTCACTCCATCCTCTTCCAACCTTGATTATAAACGTATTTAGGAAGATATCTGGCCTCATGATTAAAAATTTTCCTGATGCACGAACACTGGAATAAATATTTAGTTAAGGCTGGAAAAGGCAACACATTTGGAGCAAAGACTGCATATAGCACTACAGAGATCTGAGCACCTCTTCAGGACAGCCAAAGATAGCCTTCAGTGACAACAAAAACCCTGAAATGGCTGACGTTATACTAAATGATCACTAACTCCTGGAGCAGTTCATGACTAAGGCAGCATCCATTCCTTGAGCACAAAGTCTGTGCTGAAATTTTGAAGGTCTGGCACGGACAAGTCCTATAACCCATAATGTTATTTGCCAACTCCAGCTGCCAGACAACACACTTCATATACCATAATCATTCTTTTTAACTAACCTTCTACATTTAAAAAGTATTTGCTGCCTGGTAACAACAACTAAAAATGCTATTTTTCTACAAAACAAGAACTTGGAAATCACCCATACATTTTCTGCCCCCCCCTCCCCCC
>NW_008796043.1:6894725-6902473 GCF_000699145.1 Aptenodytes forsteri
AATCCCCCATACCTTTTCCGCCCCCCCCCCCCCCCCCCCCCAACTCCATCAATGACCTTGTTCCCAACGTGGAGGGTTAACATCAAGGAGAAAGCTATCTTTCTTGTTATGTACACTGAGACTTTGATGTCTAGTATCTGTTGATCATCTGTAACACTCTTAAAGATAGTACTAGCTATGATCTTGCGGCAGCTGCCTCACTGCTATGAATTGTATTGAACCATTTTACTAAGTTTTTGGTAGTCTTCAAGAGCAGGTGCATTAAAAGGACTCAGATAACCTGTTACTGTTTTGTTGCCTTGCTTAAAAAGTCTAACTAGTTACGGCGCCTGGGATTGAGGGGTGGTATTTGTTTTTTTTTTTTAAAATTGATTGCTAAATTGGTATTTCACATAGAAACAGAGAAGTTACACATCTTTGGAATTTTTTTAACAATTGCTGAACTTCAGGGAAGACGGTTTGCCAATGATCACATTTATTCTGGATGTAAAAGGACCAAGGAATCAAGTGCTTCACGATTCTTCAATTTGTCCAAGCAGCAGGAAAGAGGGCAAAAGAGAGGTATAATCATGAGTCATGTAATACAGAACTAGGTCATCTCACAGTAAACTTAAATAAAAACTAAACATTTCTAGCCAGTGAGGCAAAAGCTGCTGTGGAAAAACTCAGAAAAACTTCCTTAGGAAAGATAAAGAAAAAAAATATACAAAGATGTTTGACTCAAAAGTCATTTTACTGACTACAGTGTCTGGGACTTAAAAGAGAACAGTGCATGTCTGTATTTGGAGTCTCTGATCAAGGGAGTCACATCTCTATCTCACAGATCCCTAAACACCACCCTGATAGATATAGCCTTTCTTCATCCATTCCCTGACACATGATTCCAGCAGCAACACCCACTTCAGTGCATGCCTCACCTGACCATGCTGCTCCATTCTTTCCATTATGCCAGCAAAAGGTTTTTGCAGAGTTGAGCTGTAAACTGGATCAAGAAACATACCCGGCTGAAAAACAGCCAGGAGGAAAAGTATTCAGCTGGATTGGTTTCCCAGTCCTGTTCTTTGTGGTGCCGCCCAACACTGCTGGCATGACAAACAAAGCATTGCAGGGCAGGAGCAGGCAAGTAATCCTGTTACAGAATGTTTAACCACTGCACTAAAGATCTGGAGGGAGAAGTAGATTTGTACGCCTCTGGTGACAGTGGACTAAGAGTTTTAACTTCATCTGCTAAAAAAAGATGCTAAAACAAGGTGCTACTACTGGATCACAAAATGTAATAGCTAAACTCTTATTCATGTTCATAATACAAACAAAATTAACTATTTAAATCAATAGTATGTTTTAAAAAAAGTTGAAATAATTTTTTTTTTTTTTTTAAGTTGAACTAGATATTATAGGTACACGAGTGTGGTGGGTTGACCTTGGCTGGCTGCCAGACACCCACCCAGCCGCTCTCTCACTCCCCCTCCTCAACAGGACAGGGAGTGAAAATAAAATGAAAAAGCTTGTAGGTCGAGATGAAAGTGAGATCATTTACCAATTACCATCACAGGCAAAGCAGACTTGACTTGGGGAAAATTAAATTTATTACCAATTAAAAAAAAAAAAAAGATGGTGAGAAAGACAAAAACTAAAACACCTTCTCCCTACACTCCCCCTTCTTCCCAGACTCAACTTCACTCCTTCATTCTCAGCTCGTCCATCTCCCTGCCTCTCCCCAGGGGAGACAGAATCATAGAATCATTTCTGTTGGAAAAGACCCTTAAGATCGAGCCCAACAATTAACCTAACACTACCAAGTCCACCACTAAACCATGTCCCTAAGCACCACATCTACACGTCTTTTAAATACCTGCAGAGATGGTGACTCAACCACTTCCCTGAGCAGCCTGTTCCAATGCCTGACAACCCTTTTGGTGAAGATGAGGAATGGGGGGTTATAGTCAGTCCATAACAGCTCCTCACACTTTTCCCCTGTTCCAGCATGGGTCCTCTCCACGGGCTGCAGTCCTTCAGGAAAACACTGCTCAAGCGTGGACTCTCCATGGGCTGCAGCTTCCTTCAGGGCATGTCCACCTGCTCCAGCATGGGGTCTCCCACGGCTGCAGTGTGGATCCCTGCTCCACTGTGGCCCTCCGTGGGCCGCAAAGGGACAACCTGAATCACCGTGGTCTCCATCCACTCATCACCATCTACTCACCAAAATTCAGTACTGAGGACCTGATGTTGGTACTACACACATTTGGGGGGAGGGAAGGAGACATTATTTCTAATGTTTCAGACTAGCTCTGCTCTAGCCCAGTGGACTGAATGCTCATCAGCATTGAGATCATATCTTTCAATTTACTTTTGCCAAAAAGTAAACCAGTTTGTGCGCTCCAAAACCACCGCATGATGTAAATCGAAGCACAGTACACAGAAACAACCAGGAGACTGGGTTAAGCGTAGGCTGTGGAGCCAAACTGAAATCCTGACCCAAATGCAACCTGTATCTGTCATATAAACTGCTTCTGCTCTTCAAAGGAAGGCTGTTTAAGAAAGGTTGAGAAACACAAACTTTACAAAGTTTATATTAGGAAAGAATGCCTTAATTAAACTACTGGAATACATTAAAGTGCCATAAAAACTTCAGAATTCAAACATCAGCCCTGCAGCTGGCCAGCTGTGAACCAGAAGAGCACTTTAGCTCTCTAAAATGAGATAATGCAAAAACTAAACCTCTAAATATTCTTCAAAATTTCCTAGGAGCAGGCTATTTCAAAATGAAACAGGTTTTGCATCATCCTCCATACTGCACTGAAAAAAAAAAAAGAAACCAGGTATGAGACGGGTACTTTCACCACGCCTAATTAGTTTTAAATACCTGCCATTTCCTAATGTCCCTCCAACCTTAGCACACCATAAAATCCAGTATTCCTGATCTCCACTTGTCATTAATGTTTTTACTATTTTCATTTCATATTAATTTCCTACCTTTATGTCCCTGCCACTGTTATTTTCACTTTTGTCATCTATTCCCAAATCTTCCCTGGATTACCTAGCCCGCCGTTCCACTGTCACCACTCATTTATACGTCAATTTTACAGCCTTTGCCTACAAGTTTTTAATACCTGTGCTCACTCTTAAAGCTGTGAAAGGAAATAGGAACAGTGTTGCTCAAATTGCTATTTGAATTTGTTATGGATATCTCTGTTGCATTAAAGGTAATTTTCAAAGGTTGGAATATACAACTGTCCAATAAAAGAACATTTTAACAGTAAAATAAGATGTACAAGGGGTATCCATACCACTCACTGTTAAGCACAGCAGAAGTCAATAGTAATTTCAATTACTTCTCAGAACCAACAAAATCTGGTTTCCAATGGACTCGTTAATTCTATGCAGAACTCTAATAAGCCAAAATCCTTTCTTATCATAATGACAATACTACCATCAGGCAAGGGATATCGTAAGCGACTTAGAAAACTGATTCATTTACACCCCAATTTAAAAAGTAGTATCAGTGTTTTGTTCCTCCCATTCTTCCACTCCAGATAATTTTTACACTATGGCCAGACTCCAGGCAAACTGAAAACAAACAATTCTTAGAGATCAACCAGATTAACCACACAACCCGATTGTGTGAAAACTCAAATCAGTGTCCCCACAAACATAACTAATTTATTAAATACCCTGTTTGGCAACAGCCAGCTGACCAATTATTATATACAAGAGATGCCAGACTTGCCAAAGCATGTGTCCTATCTGGTAAGGGTATTACAAGATACATGAGGAGGGAGAGGATTATTGTGTAGGAGACATGGGGGAAGGGCAGGAGGAACAAAGGACATGTTAAAAAAAAAAAAACAAAAAAACCCAGGCTTCCCAAGTACCATTGCTCATGAAGCTATTAGATTTTTTTTTTTCTTGAGGGGTTCCATAAGTATTTACAAACAGCTACTAAAAAAATCTTGACTAAGACAATTTGCCTTTAATTACACTTGATGCACTAAAAGCAAGAACAAATAAACAAATACATAGGATAAATTATCTGAAGTGCTCTACCTTTTAAAATGTTCTGACGTGTACGACTTCATGACGATTTATGCAACTCTTCATGTCACAGAAAACTTAATACAAGTACAGAAAGCCACTCAGATCTTCAACAGATAACACCTAAATTTTCCATATTAGCATAATACAGCACACAGAGCTTTCCACACCGCACAGATGCTCGCTCTAGCTGCAGGATAATTCCACGACAAGATTCCGTTTCCTGACCCCAGTCCCTCTGCCACCTCCCCTTATCCAAACACAATTGAATAAATATTTTAAGCAGGAAAATAACAGTTACTTTGAACCAACCATATAAAAGAGGAAATGGATGACAAATGCATTTTTGCCTAAGCTTTGTAGAAAGCAAATCTTCAGAAAGATAATAAACACAGAAAGTTTCTGTAATGATCATGAGTATTATGTGAACATAGTCAGGGGAGCTCTCTACAAACATGCTACTGTACAGCCTTTACCTTTGGCAAAAGGCTGCCCTCCCTTCTAAATATAAAGCTTGGGTTTATATGCTTTTAGCTTCTGTTCAGCAACTCAGAAGACTACTCCCTTCTGTTTCTTTTCCACAACACTACCAGAAAAGGGGGACTCTCAAGACTCCTAGATCCTGGCAAAAGGCTACTTTACAGAAAGACCAGGATTTATTTGCAAGTAATCGGGCACCCACGCTGCACTGCTCATCTATCACATCCCACCACTTACTCCATTTAGGAGCCAACTATACAGGACCGAAATGAAGTTTCCTTTCTTCCAACTGAAATTTCCTTTCTTTTCAGATTCTTAGTTTACGAATCCCTCTCAATCGCTCTGTCTTGCTTAAAAATATGCTGGCCAACGTAGATACGATCACCAACGGGCAGCTGATACAGCTAGCTTGGAAGACATAACTGAAAAACAAAACAAAACTTCATATCACAAATCATTCATTACCCAGATGACTACATCTGGAGCAAATAGCTTACAAGAGATACTTCATGTAAATCATCGATGACTTTTTAGTTTAAAGATCATCCTAAAATCTTAGTACTAAGGCTATTTAAGTTTTATAAAAAGTTAACATAGTCTTGTAATGCTGGCAATACCCTACAACCATTAAAATACAAGAACAGTATATCATTAAGTCTATGAAACATTGTTCTGGCATTAAAGGCATATACATATGTATGTACATACATGTATCAAACTCAGGTTTCTTTTTTTTTTTTTTTTTTAAATAGAATTTTTTCTTTTTTTTTTTTTAAATAGAATGAGCGTCAAACATTACTTCTATAACACAATGGGTTCCTGATGCATCACTACTGTTTCTGGCTGCACAGGACTCAAACTCATCAAAGCAGCAATTCTGGCTGCAAGCACTGCTTTTAAGAACTTATAATCAAGTCTGATTTTGAATACCTAATAAAAAGAACTCCCAGCAATAAATAATTTAATTTTGCTTTCTACTGCTGTATTTTTGTATTTGTTCTCACTATAAACTTACAATCACGTTGTGACTGTAAATTTATGAACCAGAGAATTTTTTTTCATCTTAATCTATAACAGGCATGATTTAACACTGTGCTAGGTATCACCAACCCAAAAACTACCCCATATTTTATAACATTTCCTTGCTCAACAGCATCGTTATTAATACTACAATTAGAAATTCCTGTCACCTAATGCCACTTTTCCTGTAACTATTTATATCAAAATTATCTAAATCCCTCTAGAGGTAGTATGAAACTGTCATCCAAAGTTATAGTCCCTTATTCTAAACAATGGATAGTCACTACCATGGAGAAAAATAAGCAATTACAAAAAGGTGGAAAACTGAAGAAGGGAAGTGATTTGGCCAAGAATACAAAGTGAATCAGTAGTAAAACCAGGATTTCAGTCCAAATTCACAGCATCTTAATTCCATGAACTTTGCCCTTTTGCTGCTACTACTTTACAGATTTTTACTCTTCCTATCTCCATGGAACCATGACCTCAAAAGTAACTCCCTCTAGCAAAAAGTAACCCTGGGTAGCTCCATGCAGCAAGTTCCATGAGGATGATGCACGCGTTGGCCAAAAACCTCAGGAAGAGAAATACCATTTTGCAAACCCCGAAAACAGCAATGTTTATGAGTTTTTCCCACAGCAATATACATAGTCCTACCTGAAGCAGAAATTAGAATTCTAATACAAAAGTATGAACAAAACTGAAAATTAGAAGAAATAAAGCAGAGAAACAACAACCAAAACAAAAACCAGGGACTTAAAACTGAGTACTAAGTGTAGACTTCCAGATGCAGTTAACAGGATACTGTCAGCTTGCAAATACATCAAGCAGAGCTAGAATAATGAGCATTCAAGGCTCATATTCAACATTTATGCATACGCTTCAGTTTTAGCCAGAAGTAGTCCCACTGGTTTCTACAGGACATCAAATGCAGGTGAAGTTTCAAAGCATAAACATCTGCAAGACAAGGATCGACAACTTGAAAGACTACTCTCAACTGCTTTTCCAAGGTCCATTTCAAAAAGATTTTCAGCTCATTTTAATAGCATCTACCCTCCAAAACAACAACAAAAACCAGCCATGAAGCCAGGGGAGAGGAAGGTACCCAGACACAGAAAAATCAAATCCATCTCAAAGGCTCACCATGCAATGTGTGGGGGTTTTTTCTTAGCAATATTTTTATAATTAATTAGAATGAATTCCATGACTCTGCCTCCTCAAAAAGACTTTTAGCTTCAACCCACTGCTATAATTTTCCTTTCTGTAACACTACACATAGCTGGCTCAAAGATGGTCTCTCCATCATACTCTAAATGAAAGACACTTTACAACAGCAGTATATACCTAAGTACCCCAACAGATCAGTCCGATCACCTTATTATTGAGGCAATCCTGCCCAGCCCAAAATCACCTCACTATATTTCTGATGAAACTGAACAATATATTTTTCTTTGTGAGTTTTCACTGTAAAAACAGGCGCTAAAATGAACATTTCCCTGCAGTGTTTGCAACACTAACACTGCCGCATAATGTCAGTGCAGATCTAAATCCAT
This sequence comes from Aptenodytes forsteri, assembly GCF_000699145.1. NCBI lineage: Eukaryota > Metazoa > Chordata > Aves > Sphenisciformes > Spheniscidae > Aptenodytes > Aptenodytes forsteri. Next base: position 6,901,808 of record NW_008796043.1, read on the forward strand.
TGTCCAAACTGACTGAATTTAAAGCATAAATATCAAGCAGCCAAGTAATTAAAAGAATGAACGAACGCATTTTTTTCCCAGTACCTTCACTATTTTACAGCAGGTCTGGCAATACAGATAAAAAGCAATGTGCAGGTTACAAGACAAAACAGTATTTCAACCACTTAATGTAATCTTTAGCAAAAAGGTGCTACACCTCTTTTCTGCAATCCTCCCTATACTGGACTCACAATGACTGTCACCATTTTACAAAACAGCTCGGAAATATAAATGCAAGGGGGGGGTGGGGGATGTAATGAGTGAAGGGGATAAAACCAAAACAAAACCTTGAGGTACCATCCTCTCGGTTCCCTCCCTCCACCCGCCCCGCCAGCATACCGGGAGCTGCTCTCTATGGCAGATCACTTTTGCTTTGTCTACCCCAATTTAAAAGTCCCAGGACAACTTCTCCCCTCCCCACGGCCACACACTATGTATTTATGCTGTTAGCGTATACATATACACGCACACATATAGACACCCACGCGCAGGCATGCGAAGGGAGGGGGGAGGGTAGCTGACTTTCCCCCCACAAAACCGAGAGGGAAAGGCGCACCCCGGAAAGGGAAAGGAAGGGAGCAATCCGCCCCCAGGGACGGGCCCCCGACCCTCACCCCGCCGCGGGGT
>NW_008796043.1:6903564-6906660 GCF_000699145.1 Aptenodytes forsteri
CCCCGCCCCGCCGCGCCCGGCGCTGAGGTGATTTTGGCGGCCGCGGCGGGGAGGGCGCTCCTGCGGCGGGGCTTCCCAAATCGCCCTCTTCCCTCTCCATCCAGGAGAAGCTGCTCGTCTCGCCTCTCCCTTAGTGACAGAAGGATTATCAATTAAATCGTATCAACTAAGTCTTGCGCGATCTAGCTTAGGTAAATCTATTGCATTTTCCTCGTTTTTCAGTTACTTCTGTGCCCTGAAATCGAGTTTTCTTTTCAAACTGTGGACATGAGTCTTGCATGCTGTTGAGGTGAGTCTAGTGGGGCTGTACTTCTGTAGCTCAGGAGCTTTTTTAGCTGGTATTCAGGTGCTCCAGTCAGCAAAAGGGGGGAATCTGTACCTCCACCCGCCCTTCCCACCTCGGGGCATCCCTCGCAGGGGATGTACCTACTCAAACTTTGAGCACATACCTGCAATGCAATTCTTCATAAACTACCCTCTTCGTTTGCACTCTCACAACACTCAAGGATTTCCTTTAACTCCACACATCCTAGTTAATCTTATATAGAATATGATTCTTCATTTTTAAAATGGTCCTCCAATTGTTTTTGTCTCTCTCAAACCATGCTCTGTGTCAATTTTTAAAAGCATCCATCTTAAAGGACAGACAAGTCTGAACCAGACAAAAGAATACCATTTCTTAGTCAACAGGGAAATGGCTAATAAAAGACAGCCCAGCTACCCTTGTGTCCTGGGTATTTTTACTGTTACTGTGCTTCCTTCCACCTTTGTTGTTAATAACATGGCTAGAAGAGTCTATGAGATCATTTCCTGACTTCTTTTGTGTAGTTTTCTCACATTATGTATAGCAGAGCAGAATAATATGAACATGTAACCACCAGACTACCACCACATTCTTCACATAATTCATTCCTTCCTAACCCATGCTAAGCCTAAAGAATGTTGCCTTAAACATGAAATTGTGTCCTGATAATAGGCACTCCCAAGCAGTGTCTGATTTCTACTTCTGCAGTGGAAACCTCAAAACGCTAACAGATACCACCCTAGGAAAACATGCAATTGCCAGGCAGTTTGGGTTTTCTTGCAGATGCCTCTCCCCATACAAAAGCTACCCACAGCTCGTACTAGCTTATTACATTTGGTACATGCAATTGAAATTAAATGTATAACACATGGCAGAATTTCCCAGAAATTCTGGAGGGTTCTTGATCTATCGAAGGATCTAGCTAGGCTCTATCTATGGTCATAATGTTCCCATCTGCTTCATTCTACTTTTTCATGCTTTGATAGTTATGGGCAAGTATAAGGTTCATGCATATCTAAGGATAACCCAGAGCACTCTTTGATAGGGTTGGATAAAAAAGGCTTTTTGCAACCAGGAAATATGTGCCAGGAAAACCAACAAAGTCTAAGATCAGAATTAGTTCTCCTGGAGAGAATCAGAAGAGTTCATCCCTTACATTTATTTTTCCAAGAAGGATATCTCCTAAATTATAGACCTTAAGAGAGTCTGCTGCTGCAGTTCAGCAGCAATGCGTGTGGGCAGATATCATCCTGGAGCTTCTTCTCTCCTGATAATCCTTCTCCCGACCACTCCTGCTCTGTCTACCCCAACAGCCCCTGCCTCTCCTTCTACTCACCTGCTTTTTCTATCAGATGATTTACTTGCAAAAACCAGAATCTCTAAAGATGCCTGAATTATTTTAGAGGTGGCTTAGACACACAGGAATACAGGTAATAACTGGAACCCAGCGTCTATTGGACTGAATGTGAATGCTCCCCTAACAGGTAAGAGGGAGTTCTCTGTAGCTCAAAATACAGAGGCTTGTGCCATTTTATTGGTGTGGTAGAAAATAAAGAGTGGATAGACTGAGCTAATATATTCACTCTCCAGTGACTACATGACTGATTTCTGAACTCTAATCTCCTGTCATTTCTAGTCCTACATGGCCACAAAGTTGTGGAAGTCACAAAATGGTCACTGGCTACATTATTAGGTTATCCAGAATCCCAAATATTTTGTGGTGTTATCTCTTTGAATCATACATTATATTATTTATTCTGTGCACCTGCTTGGTGTTTAACCAACCAGTAAGGAAAAAAGGTCTTTAGCTCTTGAACCTTTTATCTGAATTAGCCTTCAAAATAACCAGCAAACACCAGTTTCAGATGGAGATTTAAAAAGTGACAACAGAGAATGGAAAAGTGTGTAGCTTTGGGGAAAGATTTATTTTTCAAGTTATATTGGACATTTAGTGGTCCTATCTGATATTTTTCTGGTATCAGCCACAGGAGTATTTATCAGCATGAAAATTAGTACTAGCATAATAAGCAAAATAATCTAATTCTGAGTAAGCACCTGAAGACTATTTGAGACTCACAGTAGGATGGAGACAGAAGAATCAGAATGTGAGTAGCAAAAGGAAAAAGAGCGCTTTGAGTTTTGAAAAGAAGCTGAAGTAAAATTAGAGATAAATAAAACAAGCAAAGGTGTAAACAAGATGGAGATTCCATAGGATGTTGGATCCAATTAACATATTGTGACAAGAAAAGTGACAGATACAGCATTTTCAGGTATGTATCAGCATTTTGTTTAGACTGGGAAACTACACAGAGTAATACCTTAAGGAAAGAACTCATATTCACTTTTCAGCTGAAAAAAACCCTTGTCGGCTTAAGGCCTTTTGCAAGGCAGAGCGGGTTAGCTCGTTGGCTGGTTGGTTTTACACAGAATAAATGCATGCAGATTTTCAGTTGTCTCTAACAATTCTCTGGTCCCTCAACAGGACTGTTCTCTTCTCCTGATGAATGCTGAGAGTTTAAAACATCTCCTAAACTTGCATTTGCCTCTCATTGCACAGAATGGCTATTTTACAGCCTTAGAGCCAATATAGAATAGAATAGAATAGAATAGAATAGAATAGAATAGAATAGAATAGAATAGAATAGAATAGAATAGAATAGAATAGAATAGAATAGAATAGAATAGAATAGAATAGAATAGAATAGAATAGAATAGAATAGAATAGAATAGAATAGAATAGAATAGAATAGAATAGAATAGAATAGAATAGAATAGAATAGAATAGACTATTT
>NW_008796043.1:6907947-6911762 GCF_000699145.1 Aptenodytes forsteri
ATGGTGCATTCAACTCCTGCATCCAGATCGTTGATAAATATATTGAACAGCACTGGCTCTAGGATTGATCCCTGAGGAACACCGCTGGTGACTGGTCGCCAGCCCAGATGTAGCCCATTCACTACATGTGAATGTGAATACATACCTTTGAGCCCTGCCCTTCAGCCAGTTCTTCACCCAGCGCACTGTGGACCCACTCATCCCACGGTTGGACAACTTGTCTAGAAGGATGCTATGAGGAACAGCATCAAAAGCCTTACTAAAATCCAGAAAAACTACATCCACTGCCTTCCCCTCATCCACTGGGTGGGTGACCTTATCATAGAAGGATATCAAATGAGTTAAACAGGACTTTCCCTTGTGAACCCATGTGTTCACACTCCAGGTAATTTAATCTATCAGTCCTCAAATTGTGGGGGAAAATGCCATCTAAAACCTCGCTACTGGAGTAAGTAGAAGGTTTCTTTCTTTGCTTTTTGGGTCTACAATCTGGAAATCATACTCACTCGTAACCCTCCTCAAACCTAGCACCAGCAGAGGAATGGGACTATGGTTTTTTCTGCTATTTCTATTACGGGAGGAGACCGTCAGGGCAGACTGGCAGAGCAGTAATGCCTTAAATTGCTGCAGCAAAAGCAACCAAAGTTCATCCGCCAAAGGCCTTATTTACCTGAACAGCGCTGCTGTAATTAACCACTGCTGCCTGCCTTGTGAGGCAGTGCTCGCTTTGAATACCTCAGGTAGTCATGACAGAGCAGTTAAATCACAGGCTGGAGGAAGGGAATCCACAGTGCTTTAGACATACCCGCCTGTAATTGCAAAGACTCATTAATATGCATTCAGTGGAGGAATCTGGGTGCACAAAAAGAACTACAGAACGAGTTCCCTTCTGGCTACCCAAAAGTACGTATATTGCTGAGTCACGCCACCCTCCAGCTGGTGATTATGGTCTTCCTCACTACTTCCTGCCATATTAGAGCAATCCAGCAAGGGGCCATGAGAGAAGACCTCTGGTTTATGCAGAATTCAGCGCTCTGCATAACCTGATGACATTCCTTTAAACTCCTTGTTACTGTTGGAGAGCGTATTGGCTTTTTGTAAGAGCAGCCGCTACCCTCCGAGAGGGTAGGACAATCCTCAAGGCAACCCTCATAGAGCTGGAAATAGGACGTTGGAGATCATCCAGCCTATGCTCCTATTCATCTAAGCCATTCCAGAGAGCTGCTTGCCTAAACTCTGCCTGGTTGCCTTTCAGTGCTGCAAAACGTCACGCTCCAGCAGGGAATCCTAATGTCAGTATTTGCATGGATTGAACAGAGACTTTGATAGAAGTTTTTCTGGACTGTCTTGTTTGATAAAAGCTGAACTTGCAATGTAGGATCTGGAACACGCAATGCAGAAAGGGGACTGTGCCTGTTGCAGGAGAGAATCCCATGTGAAAAGTCTGCCTTTATACGGTTTAGAAGAAAAAAATTCCAACTTCTTGGAAAGGCTATTATTAACTCGTGGAGTTTTGAGGTTTTGTTTACTATCTTGCACAAATCCTGAGTTCTCAGAATTTGTCATATGAAGGATATATAAAAATAGCTTCCTAGGAGTTGAAAAAGAGCATCTAGTTTACATATAATGAGCAGATTGCAGTTTTCTTTTTAAAATACAAAGGTAGAGCTTATTAATTTATACCAATCTGAGTCCAAAAATTCTGCCTCCTCAGTTCAAGACTCTGTATTAGAACAAGCAGTTTTCTCAGTCCTCTTCTTAAAAATTGAAGGCATTCTACATTTTAATTTTCTGGGTTTCCCCAAAAGGGGTTTTTATAATGCATTTTTTTCCTGTGGACAAAAGTATTACAAAAAGGAATTAGGAAAAAGTAAGTGACCGCCTTGATTTTATTGAAATACGCCTACTCTTCTGGGTGGAACTAACTCAACTAACTGAGGAAGAAAGAAGGAAATATTGGCAAATGAGATGAAAACTACGGTTTTACTGAAAAAAAACTGCCCCAAATGTAATTTTTTTTTTTTAATTAAAAGCATGTAATCACTCTCCACAGAAACTTCTGGTCTGATGAATGTGCCACATCTTTTTAAATGAAAATATACATAATGTATATTTTCTAGAACCTGAAGAATGAGTTAGGAACTTTAGACCATATCCTGTTTATCCGCAGTTTAATGCAGAAAAAACCTTAATTCCTCAGCCTCTGCTGCCACCACGTGGCCATGTGCCATCTCATTAATGCTGACACACCTATCCTGTTAACTTGTTGCACTGTATTTCCACTGCTTTACCAGATTCATTATCCATAACACAATCCAATTTCTTCCTCAATTTTCAGAAATGTCATGAATAATTAGCATTGATTTTTTTTCCTAGTTTCTGCAGATTAAAATATTTTTTTAATGCCAGAGAGTGAGCAAGCTGTCATGCAAAACAGCAAATTGCTTTGGTGGGTTTGGTTTTTACTGTGCTACTGGCATCCTCTATGAAACTGTTAATTAGAACACATATATCAACCCACAGTGTCCATGCCGCTGTTTGTTTCCCTGAGGAGTTCTATCTGCTTCCTCTTTTCTAGGAAGGAAAAACAGCTGAGCAGAGAACAGATTATAAATACATCACTGCATTTTCCTGCTGTGAAACAAAACTAATCCCATGGAGATCTGCTAAAAAGAAGAAATTTTTTTCTGTACCTGGCTAAAATCTTCAACATGTTGAAAAAAGTGTTTTAGGATAAAGAAGATTATCTTTCCCTAGCAGGAGCATCCTGGAATCTTCTCCCTTGGTTAAGGTTTTAAGTTTTACTAGGCTGAACTATTTTGAGTGGAGAAAAAACTACATACCTGTGAAGTTAAGCTTGAAGTTTTAAATATTCAAAGACAAAATAAAATAAGTAAAAATTCTGTAGCAATCTAGGGCACAGACACTACAATACCATGTACTCATGTTTGCACATCTATACAAATTCTCCTACTTCAGCATACCTCAGAGGATTAAAAAATGTATACTTACCTGATATTTCCAAATGTTTAGCCACATATTCCTAGATTATTTTTAAATTAGATGATGCATTGGAAGGAGGGATTAATTTCTTCCTGGTATTGAATTTCCTGATTGTAAGAATTGTAAAAAAAGTACTTACTTGAAATTCTCAGATGTAGTCAGAACCAGCTAGGTCATATTTTTAGACTGATAGGAAAATAAACTGTCTCCATGGGTCATCAAGATATTTTAAAAATGTTCCTAATTTATGTGCATGATAATTTTTGTTGCAATCAATGGGACTAATCATGTGTTTACAGTCAAGTACAGGTCTTTCTTGTATTACAAAGGCATTCAATATGCACTAAGTAATGCCTGAAAGATGACTTAAGCACTGAATAGTATCTATGTTTAATTTTAATAATCTGCTAAAATAGTAACAAACATTGAGTAACTCAAGGAGAATCTAAACATTGTATGTTTTGTCGTAAGAAAATAGTCCCAGTCACAACATCCTGTAATCCTAAATTCTAAGAAGTAATTTTCCAGTACGCTCTGATAGACTTGTTGAAATCTGTATTTAATATAAACACAGCTAGAAATTTTCAAAAATAACAAAGATCTGTTGTTAAACAAGGCTATATGCTTTGCATAAAGTAAACTGTTAATATACATCTCATTGAAGATTATGTCTAATGCTTATAAAAATTTTTCACTATTAACATGCTAAAGAAAGTCTAAAGTTGCCTTTTTGGTGCCCAACATGGGGCTTGAATGGTTCAAGATAACGACAGGTTTGATTGGAATGTGCTAGATCGAATTTATAGCCATTA
>NW_008796043.1:6913439-6918124 GCF_000699145.1 Aptenodytes forsteri
TCCGATTCTTTCCCGCATCCCGCTGTGGGGGGAGTGAGCGAGTGGCTGTGTGGTGCTTATTTGCCGGCTGGGGTTAAACCACAACATTGCCTAAAGGAAAAAGATTCATTGGACATATTTCTGACTCCACTGAATTCAGCTGGCGCCATACTGTTGATGTAGGTAGAGCAAGAGTTTACCAAATGTACATGGAAGTTGTTGGGGGTTTTTTTACATTATTATAAAGCATTCTAAAATGCTTTGGTTTTGTGTTTGAAGTACAAGATGCAAATTTTTATCCACTTTTAAGTGTTTATAAAGGAATGAAAATAGGTAAATAAAAATGAAAATGTTTCACTTTAAGCTACAGTAAAGATTCCTTGGAGCCAGGAGGAAATTTAACCTAGATTCAACATCCAGCTCTATTGTACTCTTATGAAAATTCTCCAAGTTCTGTAGCAGCTTCTGATAACATAATTAATGAAAAAAAAATTAATTTAAGAGAAATGTCCTCAATATATTTGCTTGCTTTCAATTTATTTTATATTGTACTGTCTCATATTCTCAGTTTTCAGCATGCTGTGGATTGCCATCTGTGGTTTCTGAAGAAAATCAATTTTAAGTTCATTCACGTTTCTGAGAATTATACTCAGCTATATATCACAGAATTTTAACCTTTATTTTAACTCTTCTGTGAACATTTTAAATAACACAAAATGAAGTTTCATCACCATTATTCAACATGATGATGAGTCAGATTGGTCTGATCCTCTGCTAACCACGAACCTATATTTAGCAGTTTGCCAGCTGTATTCAAATGCAGGGAACTGGTTTCATGTGGACTAGATCCTGCAAGAGTCATTCCAAGGGAGACATATATTGGGCAGTCTTCATGTTGCAGCAGCTGTTGAAGGTGTCTTCAACCACCTAAACAGAGAGTGAAACAATACTAAATTATGTGGTTGCATTTGTAATCTGCTACACCTGCTGAACTGAAATACTCACATTTTAATTGAAGGAAACATAGTTCAAGAAAGTTACATCAAATGATACAAAACATTCCTTTTGAATCCTATGTTCCTTCCATCTTTACCACTGGAAAGGGCTGAGAAATGCTTCGTGAGGGAATGAAGAGAAGCAGCATGGAAGAAAAAGATACGGATGCATGGGAATATGGAGATAACAGTAAGAGTAGCAAAGCTCAAGAAGGGGACAAACAGAAGCAGCTATTCCTAATGACACAATCATTGATTTTTTTTCATGAGTAGCAAGAGTACAAACATAAACACAGCCCGGCTTTTTCCTCTGAAATTTGAAGAGCCTCCAACATAGATTATTTACGTTGACTTCATTAATTCCCTACTTCATTCACATTTTAAGGAAAGAAAAATCTATAATATGCATGAGGAAGGCTTGAGAAATGCTGACTTGAATTTTTCAAATGCACTTTTTTTCTCCTATTCTCCTGCTGATAATAAATACCAGGAACAGTAAGTGCCCTCTTCCCTGCGTTGATGGAAAACTTTTCAGACATTTTATACATGGGCTTGGAGCTTTTTAAGTATTCCCAAGATAGGTCAGGCTGACACAAAGATATTTTTTCCATTTTGTTAGATGAATGCTAAAGTTAAACAAATGTTAAAAGAATATAAACAAACAGAACTTTGAAATTAAAACTCTGAGGTTAAAAGTCACTTTGCTTCTCCTCAGAGGTGCTGCACCACCCATTGAAATCAATTCCAAGAGTGGGGCTATAGAGAACTGCGCTGGCGCCAGTTTGCAGTTGTCCACTGGAACGTCGGTAAGAACATAGTAACTCCCCCCCAAACCCCACATGATCACAGAACCACCTCCCCTAACAAAAAATAAAATAAAGACAACATAGCACTAGTGTAGCCTCCTAGTTAAAAATGCCAATCAAGCTGTGACTAACCAATTGCTTCTGTAAATTATTATCTATTGCTTAAGCAACATAAATTGAGAGACAATACGAAAGAACAATCCTGTGCCCTTTCCTTTCTGCCTAATCTATAATCCATTAGAGCTGGGTTGATGCAATCATTTTATGAAGCACTTTGAGAGCAGAGAGCATAGTGCAAACAGGAAGTCTCTCTGGGAATGTAGCACTGTCTTCCTCTGAAAAAAATGCGGTAAGAGTTCAAAACACCATAGTGTGACCACCTTGTTTTCTTCCCACACACACAATTTGCAATCACTAAATTGCTTGGAAGTGGTTGTAATATGAACAGAATACAGCCTTTTCTTTTTCAGCTCTGCAAAATGTGCTATAGGCCAAAGGATAACCTTTTAAAGACTTTAAAAAAAACCCAACACACTGAAACTGGAGGATCTGATGGGGATTGCTTAAAACAGAAGGAAGTTATTAATATTATTGCTATTGACAGTGTAGCAACATGCTTACACAGTAACAAAAAACCCTCAGCCCTTCTCAGTTCACGTAATTTGTTTCAGTTTGCCTACTGCATGTCATATATGCCTGACATTGTTAATACTCCCATGAGTAACCAACACAGGGTAGTAGTGATCAGAGACCAGATAAACCTCATCAACCTTTGTGCCTGGATCTTGTTTCATGCATTCAATCTCTCTAGATTGTTGGTCAAGTCACTAAACTGCTGGTTTTGTATGCCTCAGAAGGGTTTCTCTAACCATCAACAGCCATGCCTTCCGCTTTTCGGTCAAATGTGTGTATATGCATTTATAAGCCTTCTAGCCCCACGGACACACGCTGTGCCCTCTTCTTTCTCAGCCATTTGGGATTTTTATTTTCTTTAGGTTTTGGGTGGCTGAAGGATTCTTCAGCTTACCGGGGCTAGGACTTGAATGCAGGAGAACAGTCTGCTGCAAGCAACAACCAGTTTCCTTCTTCAGAAGTAGCAGGTTCCTCTGCATCCTAAAGTCTAGTCCTCAGTTCAGCCAAATTATTGTCTACAAGGGTTCCTAAGTTCACATTGTTGATGAAGCCTACATGTTCTCAGAACTAAGCTATCTACTCCAGCTGCTCACAGTGGAATTTCCTACACGATAAATCCTTTTATCTGGGGTGTACAACATACATTCCCAGCAAGTCAGGACCAAGACCTGGGTATGGTTGTTCTCCGTAAGTAGAAGCAGAGGAAGCACGGTGTTGATGACAATAGGCTTTCCACCCATTCAGTTTCCTTCTTCTGTAACAGCTGCGGGGAAAAGAAACAAACCCCAGATCCTTCCTAGCCTCTGCTTACCAATTCCCATACTCTTTTCAATGGCTGCAGTTGCTCTGCCCCCGTGTCTCTGGAAATGTCGGACAGCTGACTGGATAGGAAGAACAGGTAGTTTTAAATTTCTTCAGAACATTGCAATACACTCTTATTAGTTTACCTTTCTTAATATAATATCAATTAATTACTTTGCATACTTTTGTCATTCTGATTCTTTAATGAAAAATTCTTAAAATTGTACAAACTGCTTTTACTTGAGAAGAAAAAGAAGGTGAGAAGTAGAAGATTTCTGCTTGTTGGGCATCAAACATGCTTGATGTTTCCAAATCCCATATCCAAATTAGCAATGCAGTCAGAAACAACCATTTGATTGCAAAGTCTTTAGATGTTACAACGGGTTTTCATGATAGTTGTCAAAGCAGGACTGGAATCCACTGTTGCTGCAGCAAAGCAGAGTGTTTGATCACACAGTATCAACATGGTAGCATTTTTCTCTACAGTACGGAAAGCTAAAGTCCCTTTCCTTATTTCTCTAAGTTAAGCTGTGGCCCAATATCCAAGAGTTTGCTACCACTATTTCATGGTGAACAAGAAAAAGTTGGGCCCAGATGCTTTATGTCAGAGCAGAATCTCTCTGGTAAGATCTGTCCGAGTAAGAAGCAACTGAAATAGGCCACATCTCATTTTCTGCTCTTACATTCTTTTTTTGGTTATGATCCCCAATTCAATTAGGCTTTAAAATTTGACTATAGCAAGAAAACACAGATAAAGTAAGAAGTGAAGAGTCTCACCGAGGAAAGTCTGTCTTCTCTCACCAGTTCATGGAACTGAGGCGTACAATAAGGAGAAGGAAAGTATTTCTGTGTCCCGTGGTGCATGCACACATCTGAAATAGCAGATGCTCAGCTCCAGGATCTTTGTGTTATCAGCTGCACTCCTAGGACTTTGCCAAGGAAAAGATGCAGATACTGTGCGTCTTTTTCTGAAGCTGAAGGGGGAAGCATCTGAGCTAGCAAACACGTGAGGGCCTCCATGCAACAATCCATACAGCTGAAAAGAGAGCAGGCAGAATTTCTCTTGGGAGTTAGAGAATACATCTACTTCTCTCTGATCCTCACTAACGCCTTGTAACAGCAGTGAGAAGTGGAAAAGCAGTTGCACACTTCAGTCTCACTTAAAATACTTAGACAGGTATTGCTGATTAACCAATGCTGCAGCTGGAAGCCCCGGTGTCCCCTCTTCCTCCTGTATGATACAGGACTTGTATCCTGTACAAACAATAGTGTTTGGGAAGAGGACACGCTGCCTGTCCAGGAGTGACTGAGTTTCCACACGCCTGCATCAGCTGCTCCTCACGGTTTTGGACGGATCCCTTTCCTGTCTGACCCCGCCCGCCCTGCCTGAGGGAAACCGCAGGGGTAAGGTGACACCGAAGGTGCCCCAGGAAGGCACCTGCCGGGCGATGCCGGCGGCCGTGCGCCGTGC
>NW_008796043.1:6919049-6951570 GCF_000699145.1 Aptenodytes forsteri
CATACCCCGCCCGCCGGGACTGTTGGGCCCCCGGTGAACCGCTGAGGCGTTTCCTCCGCTGGGGCCCGCGGGTCGTCCCCGGGGGCCGGCCGGCCTGAGGGAGCGCTCGCCTGGTCGTGCCCAGGCTGGGAGTGGAAGGGGCTCTGGCCTCAGGCGTCCCCGAAATGCAGTTGTACCAGGGGGAGAGCTCGGCTGGGAGCGATGGTTTGGAAAGGGAGTTCAGGAGTCCTCCCTCCACAACAAAAACCCGACCTCTTTGGTTTACTGACAGGAAAGTAAGTAGTGCTGCCCTTGTGTCTGCCTTCGGTACCATCGTAAATACCTTTGGGGCTAGTATCGCCGTGTTTTGTGGGGCTAGGACACTCTTGTACATCTTCTCGTCAGTAGTGGTTTCACAAATAAATTAAGTATTCGCAAATTACTTGGCTACAGCGAGCCTGATCTGATCTAAAGTGGCCCTGTGGTGAGTGCCTCGTTGAATGCTTAATCAACTGAAAATACGCATATTAAAAGATTTGTGACTTGAAGACGTGTGTTGCCACAGTCCTTCACAGAGCTGCTGAGAACATAGCCTTCCTCTTCATTGAGAAGAGGGTACTTGATTTTGGTCAGAGGAGAAAAATGAAGGGTCAGGAGGATGTGCCACTACCACTGCGTATGTGTAACGGTTTTCTTCAAAGCATCTGTTATTGTCCTGTTAATGCTTGCGTGTTGGAGAGTCAGTGTAAAAAAGAAGTTCAAGAAATGTGCTTGCTAAAACGTGAGATGTTTGGTATACAGGGATTTCCATGTTAATTGGTATACAAACAGAAGCTGTACGAAAAATCTCTGTATGCAGAGCGTTATTAGAGATGAGTAACCAATGCAGTTGTGTACCGTAGTATGAGATGGGAGGAGGAGTGTCCTACCAGGTTAAAATAGGTACTGCAGGTGCACAGTCAAAGTACACAGATTAAGCATCATTTCTGGGCGGTGCAAGAAAATTGATTCAGTAAAATCTTTCTCACCTACTGTGAGACAGTGTGGCTTTGATTTGTCAGTGAAAGATACGATGCTGGTAAAAGTAGAGCTAGAATAGCATGTTATTAGAAGTAGGTAAGGAAGCCATTATGTTTAGTGGGTTTCACTTTTCAGTTGGGCATTTTGGCATTTCGTTTGGTTTTCGTTTACTTATCTCTTTCCCATGAAAGGAAAAAGCATTGCAAATGATTATATGAAAGAAATCAGTTTAGTGGGAGAAGATTTAAACAAGCTTTCATTTCTTTCTTTCTTTGTTTGTTAGTTTGTTTTAATGTGAATGCCCAAGCCTGACTGTAGTCTCTCTTCCTAGAAACCCCAGCTGGTGGCCAGCAATGACCGTTTCTACCGCTTTCTTGAGGAATATTGCCCTGTTGTGACAGAAACTTACTATCCCACGATTTGGTGCTGGGAAGGTCGGGTGCAGACACTCCTGCGTCCGTTTATCACCTCTAGACCCCAAGTACAGTACAGGAAGTAAGTGCCTTTCTTCTGGAAAGTGATTGATTTGGTAGCCAGTGGTTACCTTACCTTGACTGTGTTACAGCTACCGTCATTGCTCAAGCTTGTGCCCATTTTTTTGTTTTATGCCCGCCTTTACAACTCCATCGTAGACTTGGAACCATCTCTGTCCTGGATTCAATATACAGTAGGTTTAAAAGGTCAAGGTTCCCAAATGGCCCTATTTTAGCTCAGAGAGTTTTGGAGCACTGAAGTATTGGTGACAATATAGGAACTGATGTGGATATGTGTTCACAGGATCACACAATGGTTGAGGTCAGAAAGGACCTCTGGAGGTCACCTTGTCCATCCCCCCTGCTCAAGCCGGGCCACCTACAGCCAGTTGCCCCGGACCATGTCCAGAGTGCTTTTGAATATCCCTAAGGATGGTGACTCCACAACATCCCTGGGCAACCTGTGCCAGTGCTCAGTGAAAAAGTGTTTCCTGATGTTCAGAGGGAACCTCCTGTGTTTCAGGTTGTGCCCATTGCCTCTTGCCCTGTCACTGGGCACCATTGACAAAAGCCTGGCCCCGTCCTCCTTGCACCCTCCCTTCAGGTATTTAAATGCATTAAGATCCCCCTGAGCCTTTTCTTCTCCAAGCTGAGCAGTCCAAGCTCTCTCAGCCTTTTCTCATAGGAGAGATGCTCTAGTCCCTTAATCATCTTTGTGGCCCTTTGCTGGACTCTCTCCAGTATGTCCATGTCTCCCTTGTACTGGGGAGCTCAGAACTGGACCCAGCACTGCAGATGTGGCCTCACCAGTGCTGAATAGAGGGGAAGGATCACCTCATTTGACCTGCTGGCAACGCTCCTAATGCAGCCTAGGAGGCTGTTGGCCTTCTTTCCTGCGAGGGTGCATTGCTGGCTCGTGTTCAATGTGGTGTCCACCAGGACCGCCACATCCTTTTCTGCAAAGCTGCTTTCCAGACAGTCAGCCCCCAGCCTGTACTGGTGCATGGGATTGTTCCTTCCCAGGTGCAGGACTTTGGACTTACCCTCATTGAACTTCATGAAGTTCCTGTCAACCCATTTCTCCAGCCTGTTGAGGTCCCTCTGGATGGCAGCACAGTCATCTGGTGTATCAAATATTCTGGTGTTTGAATGCCATAATTTTCCAAAGGTCATGAATCATTGTATCTGTCCATTGAACCAACATGTTCTACCTTAACCATAGCATGGCCACATTTAGCCTTGTTTTGAATATATAAAACCTCTGGGATTTTCAGAGTAACTTTTTACCTGTGGGGTTTATGTTGTATTCTTTGCTGCCTAAATTCTAAGAGGGGAAAAAACTTATATTTATTGTTTGTCCTCAGCTGATCTCACTCACACAGAAATGAGACTTAGTCTGGCAAATGAGGCATTTGGCACAAGACCTAAGGAGAAGTACTTTTATGCGCCGGAACCTGGATGCAGCACAAGTTGTTTCAGCTCTGTTTGCATGGTAGAATAGATTTAGCACTTAGCAGCTTCCCTTAGTTTTAGTAGCTAGGAAACATTTCAGTGGTATGGCCATGTCCACTTTCTCTAGCCCTTCTTGTATACTCTCTATTTCAAGGTTTGTGAGGGAAGAAACATAGTTCCATGGGGCAATGCTTATTTTGCACCATTTGAGATTGTGTTGGCAGTACACACCAGCATGGCATCTACTTCCCATTACTGAAAAAGGGCAAAGCTGAGCCAATGAGTCCAACAAGGCTGATGAGCTTTAAAATCTGGAGTAGGTGCTATCAAGACTTTCAAATGAAAAATCAAATGCAAGGTAGGCTTACATTTTGGTAGTTCCTACACCAACTCTCTCATACAATGTCTTCATTGCCAGGAAGAGGGAAGATGCTGTATGTTTGTAAAAAAAGAATGAAACCTTCTTGTCATTATTTAATGCGTGCTTACCTTCTTGAGATATTATAATATTTGTTCCATTCTTAAGATATATGGTTTAAGAGTGCATTCTAGCAAAGTTTGTGGAGATACAGGGTGAAAGATACAGCAATGTGTGTCTGTGTTCCGCATGTTTAAAACATAACAAAGTGCCATCCATTATACACACTGCTGCTTTGGATAAAGAGGAAAAAATGTGATAAATATTTAACACATTGCCCAGTGTGCTATCAAAAGATTCTTAGATGATCCAAAGGAAATCTGCAGTACACAAGCCTATATAAAATAGAAGGCAATGCCAAAGATCACATTAGTTACAAGCTTCCAGTACATCAGCAGCAATTCATGAAAGGCCAGCTCTTCATTTACTGTGAATGAGAATTACTCCACAAATTGACTGTGCTAACTCATGTCAGCTGTAGGTGTGGCTCTTTCTGAATGGTAAATATGCAAACATACCTAGTTAGGTGGCATTCTGAGTATTAAAACATAATTAAAAATGCAGAATTCATACCTAGTAACTTGTACACTGTAAGCACTCTTAATAGTATGCATGTATTTTTCAGTCTAATCAGTGTTGTCTTGAAATGTGCCTTTCAGTGAGCTCATTAAAACAGCAGATGGAGGACAGATTTCGTTGGATTGGTTTGATAACAGTGACAGCTTATATTATCCGGATGCCAGCACAAGACCCACTGTCCTGTTATTGCCTGGCCTGACAGGAACGAGCAAGGAGTCCTACATTCTTCATATGATCCATCAAAGCGAAACGCTGGGATATAGGTGCTGTTGTATTTCATTGCTAGTATTTTGCTTCTAATAAGATCAAATATAAGTATGTATAATGCTTAAGATGCCTTCCTAAGGCAAATGACATCTAAAGACATTAGTTTATGTAAGAAAGTATTATTATTAGTAATAATAATAATAATAGTAGAATTATGTAACAGGCAGTACATTCGTAAGGGCAGTTTTAGTACCTACAGATGTGGCCCAGAGACTGCAGTGAAAGCAAGCTAAGTCTGCATAGGCCTTTGCTGCTGCTTCTTAAATTATAATACCAGTATTTGTGTTACCATTACACTTTCTAGAGAAGGGGGTTGTATTCAGCTCCAAGAAGACTCGTGTGGATGGGTTGCTGGCAGCAGGCCTCGGAGGAGGTCAGCTTCTGAATGGCAAAATTGCTTGATTCAGCAGCCTCAAATTTGTGAGTGCAGAAAGGAGACCTAGCCTGCTCTTACTGGTGGTGGTAAAGGAAGAGGTTTGTCACCTCTTAATTGTCACTGCTTAATTTAGTTTTGTTATTAAGGCTTCTGGTCAGAGTTGGGTAAAATAAGTGGATTAGTCGATGAGTAGATTCCTTTATGTAATCATATTGCTGCTGCTGTGCTTTAAAATAAGTTGTCATTGTTCCAGGATCTGTATTTGGAATATTACATTTTGTCTTTGCAGATTGGCTTCTGGTACTGACTATAATAAGTTCTTCAAATATGTATATATGAGCTTTTATCTACATGTCTGGCTGTCTCTTCTCTGTTTGGAGGTTTGGATAACTGCTTTACTAAATTATGAAAGTAAAGTAGCACTTTAACTGTTCAAAGTACTTTTAAAATCACTTTAAAACTTACCAGTAAAAAATATCAGAGGAGGAAAGCCCTCAAATCAACAACTTCTTACTATTAC
Source organism: Aptenodytes forsteri (assembly GCF_000699145.1). Taxonomy (NCBI): domain Eukaryota; kingdom Metazoa; phylum Chordata; class Aves; order Sphenisciformes; family Spheniscidae; genus Aptenodytes; species Aptenodytes forsteri. The sequence goes on from NW_008796043.1 coordinate 6,924,134, forward strand.
TTTTTTAAGTATTCCTGAAAGAAATATCTGCATTTGATCACCTAAGAAAAGAAGGTATAGCATTAAAAAGGAGAGCTTTAGGTCAGATTTCAACAGAATGCTATAATTTTGTTTTTAAACAGCAACATTTGAGAGAAATACCAAAATAAGTAATTTTTCATGCCTTTAACTCATCTAAAGTGTGTATATGTTATTCAACAAAATTATTACAGTGAGATGGTATAAGAGTAATAGAAAAGTAAAATTTGTTAAGAAAGCATAGATCCTTAAATCATGGTAATACTGCTAGAAAATTCGGAGACTCCCACTAGCATAGAGAGAACAGAAATTTCTGCTATACCAGACAAAAAAATCCCATCCTCAAGAACCTGCAACTTAGATGTAGCTGTCATCATAATTTTGATTTGGCTCACTTCTTGCTATTTAATACAATTACGTAGCTTTGGAGGATGTCAACGCATGGATCTCTGATGTTCTCTTTCAGAGCACTGCTTTAGGCTCAGCCCTGCACTGGCAGAGCTTATGGCTCGTATTTGGCCAGCTCAGAGTGCAGGCAGAACAAGATGCATGTACCATCTTCAGGTAAACCCTGGGGCTCTCATCCTGCAATCTGACCTTGACCGGCAAATCACAGAGCTCATATAGAGTCCCACTGACTTCAGTGAACTCCATTTTGGTATAAAGGTTGTTCCATACAGCTCAGACTTCAGGATCTGTAGGACTGTAAATGTTTATGTGCTGAACTTATTCATAGAACTGGCTCATTTTTCTTTATGCATTTTCTTTTTTTTTGTGTGTTTAAGTTATCTTTTTTAGTGGAATGAACAATGTGTATAATTGAATTTACTGTCTCAATTTTTAGATGCGTGGTTTTTAACAACCGGGGAATTGCTGGTGAGGATCTTTTGGTAAGGATGACTTCTAAGATAAACGTCTCTCACTTATAAGCAGTATATATGGAATCATTCCTGTCTTATTTGTATGTCTGGATTTAAATGAGAGAAACTCACAGCATATGTTGAAAATGCAGAGAAGAGAATCTAGTCATCTGGTAGATCAATCATGTGCCAATATTCATAGAATCATTAAGGTTGGAAAAGACCTCTAAGATCATCGAGTCCAACCGTCAACCCAACACCACCATGCCCACTAAACCATGTCCCTAAGTGCTGCATCTACATGTCTTTTAAATACTTCCAGGGATGGTGACTCAACCGCTTCCCTGGGCAGCCTGGTCCAATGTTTCACCACTCTTTCAGTAAAGAAATTTTTCCTAGAAGAGACCGACACCCACCTCGCTACAACCTCCTTTCAGGGAGTTGTAGAGAGCGATGAGGTCTCCCCTCAGCCTCCTTTTCTCCAGGCTAAACAACCCCAGTTCCCTCAGTCGCTCCTCATCAGACTTGTTCTCCAGACCCCTCACCAGCCTCGTTGCCCTTCTCTGGACACGCTCTAACACCTCAGTGTCCTTCTTGTAGTGAGGGGCCCAAAACTGAACACAGTATTCGAGGTGCGGCCTCACCAGTGCCGAGTACAGGGGCACGATCACTTCCCTACTCCTGCTGGCCACACTATTTCTGATACAGGCCAGGATGCCATTGGCCTTCTTGGCCACCTGGGCACACTGCCGGCTCATGTTCATCTTTTATTTTAAAACTCAAAGAGGTAAACTGATCAACACACAATTTTTGCGAACATTTCATTTTAGGAAATCATTTAAATTATTAATATCTGTAACATTAAAATGAACAATCCTTATACTTTTCTTTCCAAAAATACTATAGTATCTAAAATGCACACATCCAAGAAATTCTGTTCAATGCAATTTTCTCCTGTTGCTTTAACATACAAATCCAAATATAAGCAGTCGTAATTACTTTCCCAGTTGCCAATATGAGTTTAAACTAGATTTTGATATGGTTAAAAAGTTGTGCCATTAAAATTGATCCTTATTATGGATCAATTCATTGAATTAATGAACCAGATTTTTATGGATAGCCATATCCTAAAAGTTAAATGTGTTTGTGTATTTTTCTCAGCAATTATGACACAAACTCAGCTACAAAAGACATTTTTTGTGTTTGGGACAGACATATCATGTTTGCTTAAAAATAACTGGCAATTCCACAAATGACAAAGTCTTGAAGCTAAACACTTTCTGCAGCTAGGGACAAGGCATGATGAAATATTGCTGAATAAGCTTTGTTTCTTCATATGCGTTTTGTTGACAGTTCTGCAGCTGGAATAAATGTGCGTAATACTCGGTATTGTTTTGCATTTTTTAATCCCCTGGTTTCAAACTTTAAAAAGCTCAGAACATTTTCCCATAATCAGATAAAGCATTTCAATGCAAATATTGCCATGTTAAGAGTAGTTTTCTGCATACTTTTGGAGATGGAATCTACAAAGCAGTTTTGTGACACACAAAGTCCTTATTGATGAATTTCTGAATCGTTACGAGAAAAGATCTCTTGTTTGGATGCATTGTGTGTATTTTACTGTAATCGGATTTACATCTTTAAGCTTTATAAGATCTTACTGTGAAGCAAACCAGCTGAAATTATCACATTTTCTGCAAAGGGGTTTCTACATTTTAATATAAAATCCCTAGTTAATGAGTTTGAAGCATAGTTGAGCACCACAGTAGAAATTAATCATGCAAGTAGTTCTTTTTCTAGTCTCTTTAAAGATAGATTCAAATTTACACCAAATAATAGCTATTTAAAGAATCCGTTTTAAAACGCTGTTCTCATTTGTTATTGAAAGTTACTGTGAATTATTGTTATGGAATAATCAAATATTAGATTGACCACAGCCGATGTGAGCTAGGATGGTGATATAAAATATCTTCATACAGTGAGTAGATAGATAGACATTAAAGTGTCAGGAATTAACTGAAATTAAAATGCAACACATCTCTCTAGTTCTATAAATTTTTAATCAAATACACTTTCACTTAGAATACTGTAGACCCTAGTTACTGAAAATAACTTATTTTTCCTTGTAAACTTGACAATTTAATTAAAATAAAACACATTCACGCTGTTTATAATTAATAGGGTGTAAAACAGTGAGGAGTGATTCATTTGGATGAGAACTGGAAATGCAACATAAATTGAAATTAAGAATGTCTTCAGTTTTAATTATCCAGATTTAGCTTTTCTTTCCTTTTTTTTTTATCTTTGACTTCAACATTTCAATATTTCTGTTAAATGTATTTTAAGTAATTAGTTTCATCTAATTAAACTTGTTAAAATTGCCCACAAATATCCAGGCTGTTTAACTGAAAGCAATTTAAAAAAAACACCTTAAAAAACATTGTTGCTTCAGGCAACAAATAAGTTCAATTAACTCATAATTAAGTATTTTTATATTTAGTTTTAATGTTTATACTGAATTTTGGCAGGCCAGCCACTACCTATAGTTAAGTCAAGGTCACTAACACGTTTAGTAGCAACTCTGTAGTTAAAAGCTTTCTCGTGCTGTAGATGGAATCTAGAGAACAGCATTAGAAAAAACTTACTTTACTGTGATTCTTACTGTACCTAAAAGGACTTATCTCCCTTATACTGCTCCAAATAGTCCCCCAGATTGTGGCCTGTAGCAGTTGTCTGTGCAGGTGAGGCTCAAAAACCATGCTTATCCTTCAAGTAAGCAGGGAAGGAGTTACCCAAATCCCAGTGATGCCAGTGGTAGTCATTCCAAGTCCCAATTAAAGATTTGAAGAGATGCTGATGGTAGATAGAGAAGGGATAATATGGGTGTTTCATTGCTTTAGTTAATAGAGTATTTTAGTAAATTAGGTAAATGGCACTGGTGAATTTATCTATTTATTTGCTTGTATTGTGTGTAGAATCTAAATATTGGCTACTTTTCAAATGCTAGCTGACAGAACTTGAAATCTAATATTTTCTTTTGCATTTGAATGTACGTAAAGATGGTAAAATTGTCATTAAAACTTTCTTTTCTGTAAATTGCAGCCTTTATGATGTGTTTTCATTTCCTTGGGGTATTTTAAAAATATCGGTGCTATTTAGTTCTGATCTAGTTCTATCTAGTTTAGCTCATGGCTCCATGTTCAGATTTCATCTAATGACCTGGTGGTTGCAGATACTGAAGATATTTGTCACCCGTTTTATTTTGTAACGGTAACAAGTATAACTCCTTCCTCCACCTCCTTGTGAAATGCTCTGGGTTTATATTTGCCATTTAGCGCAGCTTCACGATAAATGCTAAATTTATCTTGTTATATAAATGCTCCACTGTTCAGTTTGCTTTGTCCTTAAAGGATAATACAAAAGCTTATGATGGCATCTTTCCCTCTGACTTCTTACAGACACCAAGGACTTACTGTGCAGCTAACACAGAGGATTTAGAGGCCGTTATTCATCATGTACACAGCTTGCACCCCACAGCTCCGTTCATGGCAGCCGGTGTTTCTATGGGAGGGTAAGGTATTATGTAACACAAGTCTCAGCTTAACTATGATCATAAAATAAGACTGTTGTAGCTTGATTGTAAATTATTACTCTGCAATACTTGCATTACTTACTGAGCTGCAACTAACTTGGGTCTGTCTCCAACAGCCAATATTCACAAGACTTTCAGAAACTTCGTATCCTTGAGGCTTTTAGCTTTCTGTCAGGGAAGGTCGAAATTGGCTAACATTCAAAAGTTGAGGGGGGTGGAGAAAGACAGGAAACACTGACAGACAGATTGACAGCCAAACAGGTGGGCAATACAATCTTTAGAAACTATGGAGGCTGTCTTTGGAACAGAGGGATTAAAAAAAAGGAACTAGAGCTAGCATACCATATTTCTTAGTAACCTCTGGAAATCACAAGATTTATCTTCACCCTGTTTGGGTTCTGCAGTGTGTGGGTAGGTTAAGCTGGAAGAGATGTGGGTATCTGCTCTGTCTGGCTCAGAAGCAAGAAGTAGTATTGTTGTTGAAACCAGTATGGGTTGATATAGCATGTGGTATTAAGACTTGCTGTGTCCTGGCTTCTCTCCAGAAAGCACAGCTAGAACAGACAATGATAGCACAGTTTCTTAGAAAAATCACTGCTAGAAGCTAGGAGAAATGTTCAGACAGCCTCTTTAATGAAAATCATAGGAGAGGAGAACTTCCATTAGAGACTGCAGACACAGTGGTAATTTCCTGAGACTTCCCTTCTTTCTGATAAATTTTATGGAGGATGGGCAGATATAGCCCTGTATATTGACATTAATCTACTAATGACTTGTAGGAGCTTTGGGATAAATACAGATTTGTTCAAGCAATATAGTTATTGATAATCAAATAAATAAGTAACTTGGAAGCCTTTTAAATCAGGCCAATATTTTTCCATTCATGTTGCTGCGATTTTGCCCGTGTCTTCAGCGTGAAGACATATGAATCTCTCCAGTATGTCAGTGTCTATCTTGCTGGGAAGCCCAAAATTGGGCACAGTACTCCAGATAGAACCTCATAAGTGCCAAATACAGGGAGATAATCATTTCCCTAGACCTGCTTGTTTTGCTCTTACTAACAAAGCACAGCATGTTGTTAGTCATCTTCATTGCTGGAAGGGTGCGTTGCTGAGTCATGTTCTCTTTGCCCTGGTGTTTTTCAGCTGCTCTTCATCCAGTCATTAATCTGTCCTAAGTGCAGGACTTTGCTTTTGCCTTTGTTGAACTTTGTGAGGTTTCTGTCAGCCCACTTCTCCAGCCTGTTGAGGTCCCTCAGAATGGCAGCCCTGTCTTCCAGTTCACCAGCCACTCCCCACAATTTGACCTGCAAGCTTCCTAAGGGTGCGTTCCATCTCATCATCCAGTTAATGAAGACGTTACACAGTATTGGCCCCATTATTGACCCCTGAAGAACACTACTAGTATCTGGTCCAACCACTCCAGGTGGACTTCAAGTTCCTGATCACAGCTCTCTGAGCCTAGTGGTCTAGTCAGTTTTCCACGCACATTGCAGGTCACCTGTTCAAACCATGTCCCTCCAATTTGGCTACATGGAGACCATGGAAGACTGTCAAAAGCCTTGCTAAAGTCAAAATAAGCAACATCCACTCCTTTCCCCTAATCAGCGAAGGCAGTCAGCTCATCATAGAAGGCAATCAGGTTGCTCAGGCATGCTTTGTCCCTGGTAAATCCATGCTGACTGTTATCAGTCATCTTCTTTACCTTTACACGCTTGGAAATGGCTTCCAGAGGATATTCCCAAAGCGCTGAGGTTAGGCTAACTAGCCTGTATTTCCTCCTCCTTGCCATTCTTGTAGATGGGTGCCTTTTTTTCCAGGCATCAGGAATATCCCACAGTTGCTACAACCTTTCAAAAGTCATGGAGAGCAGTCTTATAATGACATTAGCTGCCTCCCTCTGGAGTTTTGGTGCACCTCACCTGGTCCCATTGACATGTCTATGCCCAGTTTGCATACCTGGGCCCTAGCTTGATCTTCTTCTGCCATGAGTAATACTTCATTTTCCCGTACTCTGCCACTAGGCACAGGGACCTAGTAGGCCTGAGAACAGACCTCAGCAGTAAAGACAGGGAAGACAGGTAGCCTCTGCTTTTTACAAATCTTTTGTCACTAGGTTCCCTGCTCTGTTGACTAGTGGTCCCAGGAGGGAATAAAGGCTGGTCAGCCTAGCCTCAGTTCATTGGGAATATCCTCTGGAAGCCATTTCCAAGCATATGAAGGATAAGAAGGTGACTGGATTCATCAAGGACAAAGCATGCCCAAGTGATCTGATTGCCTTCTATGATGAGAAGACTGGCTTCACTGATGAGGGGAAAGGAGTGGGTGTTGTTTGTGAGTCTTTTTTTTGTACCAATGTACTTACAGAAGTCTTTCTTGTTGCAGAAGCCTTTTTCTTGTTGTCCTGCATATCCCTTGCTAGTTCCAACTCCAACTGAACTTTAGTTTTCCTAACTGCATCCCTGCATGCTTGGGCAATGACTGTTTCTCCCAGGCACCCCACCCCCCTTCCACCTTCAGGATGCTTCCTTCTTGAACTTGGTCAGTTGTTCCTCCATGTGGTCTTCTGTCACTCTTGCTCAACTTCCTGCACATCAGAATGTACCACACTTGTGCTTTATGTTCAGTTATTCTTAAAGTCAAACAGTTCTCCCAGACCACTTTGCCCATCAAGGCCATCTCACATGGGATCCTGCCAACCAGATCCCTGACCAAATTAAAGCCAACTCTCTCCAGTATTGTAATTCTGCTGCTTACATTCCCCACTCACTTTTGATCTTAAAAATCCACCATCGAATAATCTCGGCAGCCAAGACTGTTCTGCACCTTCCCGTACCTGATGGGTTCTTCCCTACATGTGAGTAGCAGATCCACAGAACATTTTCCCTGTCATTGTGTAGCAAAAGATTGTCCTCAATACTCTCCAGAAATCTGGTCTGCTTGTGCCTTGCTGTGGCAATTGATGTTGGGATGGTTACAGTTCCCTGTGCCCGGTGATCATGAAGTTTCTTTTAGCTGTCCGAAGACTTGGATTCTCTAATTCCTACTCTTGATCAGGAGGTCTATAGCAGACACCCACCATGATAATCCTCTTTGTTAGCCTCCGATCTGATTTTGACCTATTAGCTCTGAATTGGCTTATAACCTGCACCAGGGAAAAGTTCTGTGCATTTAAATGGCTTCTTTGTCTAAGGTGCAAACCCTCCTCCTTGCCTTCAAGGCCTTCATGAAGAGTCTGTTTGTATCCATCATAGCATAGTCTTGCCTGCCTGCAAGTCCTCCATGTCTCTGTGATCCAATAACCTTGTTCTGTGACTATGCACAGACTTCTGATTCCTCCTGTTTTTCCCATGCTGTGTGTTCGTGCATGTGCTGGCACATGAGATGGTCCGCAGTCATGCTGCTTTCTCAGGGAAGTGTGAGAGCCTCCCCCATTATGCTATCGCTTGGGTGCTTCATCAGGGCCTGCCAAGCCTTCGTTTCTCTTCAGGCTTTGCTCTCCATCCCTTGACAAACCTAGTTTAAAACTCTTCTTCACAAGGTTAGCAAGCCTGTTGGCTCTTATCTCACTTGGCGTGCTCTCTCTTCCCAGCTCAGACTTTTTTGCATGCAAAACATGAAATAACATGATGTATTGCAAAAACATGTTTCATTAGAAATGATGAAAGCCAAAGAAGCATCTGTAGTAGAGACTTGTTTCAATGATGAGATACAGATTTAAAGCACAGTAGTTCTTCGTGGGTAGCTTCATGTGTGGTGCACCATTACACTAGAATTAAGAGGGCTGGGGCGTAGTAGGTGAAGAACCAGATTTTCAGGGCTGAAGATGCAGTAGAAGCTAGTCATTCTGCGACTGGTACAAAACACCAGTTGAGCCCTTAATGTCATTTCTGTCCTTGGCTTAACCCAGTTATGGTATCCTAAATAGTGGCGAAGTCTGTTAGTATGGCACAGGGGATCTGTGTTGTGTTCCTGGCTTTTACCTCACCACCACCACTGGGCGATTTGAGGCAAGATGTTCCACCCTCCTCCTCCAATATGTTTTTGAAGTCCTGAACCACAAAGAGAAAGCATATGCTTAATTGTACAGAAAACTGGAAGAGTCTCTAATCATCCACATGGGGACTGTTTCCATGCTTCAAAATTAATTGGAGCACTTGCATGTTTAAAATTAAGCAGGAGCAGAGATCTCACCGGGGCATATTATGAAAATCATCTACTTGTCTTAATCTTACAGTAGTTTTTATTATCTATCCCTTTTCAAAATTTTCTGAATAGCCAGTTAATAGGACACATTTGCCCAATTAAGAAGAAAAATAAACATTCACTTCACAAAGTTGTAAATGAAAGACCACTTGTTCTACTGATCTTCAGTATGTATTATTTTGGAAAGGGACTTTGTTTTCTATCATAAAGATTCCTAAACCTTCTCTCTACCACATATATTCTGTGAATTCTGTTAGAGAAGTGGCTTCTTCTACTACTGCAACTTTTTTTTTTATTGGTTTATGGTTCAATGTTCTTACAGTATATAGACTGGTGACTCACAGGTTCCTCCTCTTCGTGGGTGAGAGGGAACATATGATACCTAACTCCTATATGTGCCACAGGTGACTTTCCTCATTGGGTTCAACTGTGTGAGCTGATGGCAGGAGCCCACTCCCAAGTGCTGTTTGCTGTTCTTTTCCTGCTGGTTCCTACCAACTGGCAAGTCTTTGGTGATACCAAAGACTGGTTTCCCTTTTGCACTGCTGTCCTGTGATCTGGTAGGTAGCACACGGGGATAAAGTCTCTGTGATGGCAGGCTGGTTCATGATGTCTTTGCTAAAGGTTGCCGTCTCCTGAAGTATGGTAGATGAAGCCAAGGTACAGAGCGTTGGTGGTCCAGGGAGCTATATGAAGTTGTAGAACTTGTAATGTTTTGAGTTAAAGGCTTGGTATTAAAATGCTGGTTGTAAACTTTGGGGCCTCAGGCAGTAAAGTAAGACTTACACCTTTTCTGTTAGTATTTTTCTTTTACTCTCTTCCTACTATTTTAATTTTTCTACATTTGAAGGGTCAGGTACTGGTGAACTCTCCCCTTTTTTTCAACTCAACTATAGATGAGCAGTGGAGACTGGAAGTTGCAATTGGTCAGAGAGGCCAGACTTAAGCCATTTATTTGGCTTATAATTTTGTTTCGCTAGTTTTATTCATTATCCAGCACTTCATTCTTTACATACTTTGTGTTAAGGACAGCTGTGTTCTCTCATATGTGTAAGGTGGGGCAAAGGCATTACCTTCAACTCAAAAAACAGCTTCATAGTGAGGCAGGCATGCCAGGGGCAGCTTGCATTTGTCAGGCACACTGATCAGATTTATCAGATCAGGAAGACTAAGAGCTTGTAAAACAGTAAAACTTACTAACAGCTTGGGAATACCTGTTTCATGAGTAAGATTTATTTGACCTTTTCCTCCCTTTTAGTGATATAAATAAGATTAGTACATCTCTATTCATTTCTAAATGCACTCCTACCCACATCCTATACAGTGCACTCAGTTCCTCCCTGACAGTAGAGAGAGAAAGCAAACTTCATGAGTCATATGTTGATTACATTGACTACCTTTTAGAAGTATTAGGCACAACTGCAGGGCTGATAACAAGAAACTATTGAAAAACAGACAAAAAGGTGGCTGATTGTTATATTTGCTTTAAATTGAAGCAAACAATTTGATAGTATATATGTTTCTGTTTTTCATTTCTGTTTGTAGCATGCTTCTTTTAAATTACCTGGGCAAAACTGGCAGAGACACTCCTTTAATGGCAGCTGCAATTTTCTCTGCGGGTTGGAATGTTTTTGAATCTGTAGAATCTCTGGAGAAGCCACTAAACTGGCTTCTTTTCAACTATTACTTGACTACTTGTCTACAATCCTCTATCAGCAGGTGAGTTGCCTTCTGAACTATTTAGCAAGGTGGAAGGATGTTAGCATGAGATCTACAGCAGGTATAATATTGGCAAAATTAATGCTGTAACAACACTTCACATAGCTGTTCTGTGTGCATTCTTCTGTGAAGTTTTGAAATCAAAAGGATCTTTGCGAGTAAGATTGTCATCAATGTCACTGAATTTCTCTGCTTCTCAAGGTACTCGGCACAAGACCAATGTCCTATGTTTATGGATGAAGTGAATGGATTTTTTAATTTTTTAGACATGCAAATATTGACTTTGAGTATATATGTATATATACTAATTCTTTTAAGTCGGTGTTGACTGCAAAAGCATGGAAAGGACTATTTCATCCTTTGCTTTATAAAATTAGGGTGTATTTTCTATTCCCAAATATTTAGTTCTCTTATCTTTGGCATCTTTCTCATGACTTATGCAGATTTTTATTATGTTGCTGGATGTGCCTGCATATGAATGAACAATTCTTCTGCTCTTGGATTCCAGACAGATTTTTTAATATGACAGAAAATTAAAAACAAGCATGTTCTTGTTAGGGAGCTATTTCTATAAATGTATCTGGAAAGCAGAGGACTTCTACATCTGTTTATATAACAAAAAACAAGCCCTCCAATTTTTCTCTCTTTCTTTTTAGGCATCGACAAATGTTGGAGAAATTATTTGATATGGATCTCGTGATGAAGGTATGTGAAAACATTATTTCTGCTTTAGCTGGACGCTGGTTTCCAAACGTTAGCATGGTTCCCTATTTGAATTCTGTACTTCAGGCTAGAACTGTTAGAGAATTTGATAAGCAGTTCACTTCAGTCATGTTTGGCTACTGTACAATTGATGATTACTATGAAGATGCTAGCCCATGTCGCAAGCTGAAGTCAGTAGGAATTCCAGTGTTGTGTCTAAACTCTGTGGATGATGTTTTCTCACCAGGTCATGGTAAGTTCAGGCTTTTAAAAATATATTTATCTGTATATGCAATCATTAAGACAAACTACATAGATCTGAGAATGAACTCAGACCTATGTGTGGAGGTGTATTTAAATGTTACTTGTACATAGGTTCAAAACCTCTAGGGATGGATCAGTCTTGCAATTTACTTACAGTGTAAGATGTATAAAACAGCTGATGATGGAGAGACCTGATTCATAATGCAGAAGCATATGGAGTGGCAATCATTATCCTTCAGTAGACTCTTTACAGTCAAAAGAAAGAAATATATGCACATTTAGGGTGTGAGTTATCTCACTGTAAGGAAGATATGAGATGTATTGCCCTTTCAGAAGCACCCATTTCTATTCGCCAAGTACAGAGAGAGCCTATAATGAGGAACTCTGATTTAGATGTCTGGATTGTAGACATTCAGAGTTCAATGAAAGTGAAAACAAGTATTTTTTTATTGCCATTTTTCAATCCAGTCCCTACAAAGAATGTCTGGGAGTTGCTTATGTTTCAGATGACTTGAAATGCTCAGCTGTTGATCTCAGTGCCACTTCCAGTGCCTGAAAATTAAAAGTAAGAAAAAACATAAGTTAGCATGTAGGCCAAAATCTAGGATAAGGGAAGAGAGATAGACAAGGTGAGCTCCTAAAAGGAGGCATGTTGAAATTAATAAGAAACTAACTGGAAGATGAAGCAGCAATATCAGCTAGTAACAGATAGGCTGAAAACTCTGTTTTCCCTTTTCTTCCTATTTTCTGCCAAACACGTGATCTTTACGAACATTCTGCTTTTGATCTGAAGATCAAAACCCTGTCGCTAACTGTCTTAAAAAGATATGCTTGTTCCTGCGGTCTGTGTATTGGTTATAGTGTCTGAGAAGAGAGGGAGAACTAAAGCTAATGTAGAGGAAAACCACTATAATGAACAGCTGGTTGAGGGGACAGTCTTCCTATTTAAAGGTGTCAGGTGTTCACTGCTGAAGTTTATACACTTGATTTATTTCAGGGAAGTTTTCTTCTGCCACCACAAATCAGGTGAGATTCTTGTAGAATGAGTCATGAAACCAAAGTGAGTAGGCAAACAGATTAGAACAACAAACAGAAGAATGAAAGAATTGGAAGAGACTCTGTGTGTGTGTGTGTACTGTTTATCTGTGCGCAGATGTACAACACATACAGAAACGTGCACACACTTAGATTACTATTATAGTTTGAAGACCTGTTAGAGACAAAGATGACATGAAGAGAAAAGGGCCACTCCAGTAGAGTGCACTAGAAAAAGACAGTCCGATTTCTTCTCCTCTTGAACAAAAAGCATCCATGCTATGCATGAACAATATAAAGAGATGACAGCCACCTAATATGAGAAGAAAAATGGTGACTCTGGACTAGCCAAACTACCTATCCCTTACGTTGGCCAAAACAGAGGCTTAAAAAAAATAAGATCTGGGCAAACATAGTAATATTCTTCCAGAATACTGCATCCACCTTTAACAATTTGCGGTTCAGGGACTTTCTGAGGCAGAGTTAGTCCCTTTGTATTTACTAGCCTCTGTGGGATTTTTTTTTTTTTTCCCTTGAATTTGGCAAGTTGCTGTTTCTGTTATAAGCATATAATGTCCTGGAAATGAGAATGGATGGGGATGTGACGCTAAAATCCGTGTCCAAATATAAAATCTGGCTAGTGATTCTGAATATAATTTTTTATGGGTCTTATGATCCTGGGGATGACTTTCCCCATAGTACTGCAAGGTGGGTGATCTGCTGTGCCATGCTTCTGCCATTAAGTATCTTAGAGAGGGAACAATGGCTTCACCTCTATGCTTAGCTCTAGCTCAGTTTGTGGTTTCTGTTCTAAAGTGAAGTAGTAACTGTGGCAGGAGCAAGATAGCTAGTTAGCACAAGTAACAGCAGCAGTGAACCAGACAGCATGCCTCTGTCCCTGGAGGATTCGTTAACTTTTTCCAGCCTGTTATCACTGGAACTGGGACCTTTGTTAGCTAGATTAAAGCTAGTGCAGATGCTCCATCCCCTTGTCTCTTCATTTTAGAATGTAACCTCCAGCTCTCAAGAGCCAGCCATTGACCTTGACCCCATGAAATTAAATCTGAACACAAGAAAACACTTTTTTACTGTGAGAGTGGTCAAACGGGCATAGAGGCTGTGGGGTCTCCATCTATGGAGATACTCAAAACCTGATTGGACGCAGTCCTGGGCAACCTGCTCCAGGTAACCCTGCTTGAGCAGGGGGTTTGGACTAGCTGATCTCAAGAGGTCTCTTACAGCCTCAACAGTTCTGTGATTGTATAGTTTGACTAGCCAAAAGAATGAGTCCCCTAGAGTACAGCTGTAGCAGCTCTCTCCTCCCTTGAAGCTGGTTTTTAAAAGAAACACAACTCTTGGTGAACAGTGGATTATAGGGATGGTCTCTTGTGCAAGGTTAAGTATCAAACCTATTGATAGAATGCCTTAGAAGCCTTACAGTGTAGAGGGGGGTGAGGTAGAGCACCAGCACTTCTGAAACAAGAAGTGTTAGAGTCTGTTGTAATGATGGTCCATCCTCTCTTAACCTCTGACCCTAATGAGCCTTTCTCCATGAAAATGTTTGCGTGGTTAGGCATTCATTTATTCCTTGTTCACAGAGTTAATGCTGTTGGCTGTAAACTGTTGTCCTTGTGGTGACAAGTTTACCTTAGAAAGGGCCACCAGGACAATGTTGATTTACAGCGAATAGCATGACTGTTATGTGTGTCTATCCTTGGCTCCTTTTTTGTTTGTGCTATGCACCCTCAATGTGAAAAGTTGTGCTGACAGGAGACACAGGGCACCCTGATTAGCAGCTTAGAAGTTATGGCTGCTGCCATCAGTTACTGGAGTTCATTCATCTTGACATTTTTGCAGGCTGTTTTATGTTAGCAAACATAAAGGGCTGGTGTTACTCTGAGAGGTGACTTTATTCTGGTAACTGGCTTGTTTTTTCTGACTTAAAAATGCATGGACACATGTAAGCCTGTGGCAACCAGAGGCAGTTTCCACTCACAACTGTATAACGGATTCAAAGCCACAAAATTTCTTCTCATCCAGACCCCAGCCTTTTATTGACTTTGGGGACTGGTTATTTCATGCCTCATCTCTCCCAGTAATATCTACCAGCTTTTAAGCTACCTTCCACCTCTGTTGTAGATAGCTGTGGTTTCCGACAGCTGGGAAACAGGCCTAGAAAACTCATTAGGGAGAAAGCTATGCCAGAATTCCTTTGTGTTTACGTATCCTTTATAAAGCCAGCCACATCTATCTTCCTATAACAGAGCCTGGGGGATACAAACCCAAGTTTGCTTTGTCACTACACAATATGGACCTAAAGAGAGACTTCCCTTAAAAAGTGCAGATGCTGTCTCTGTTGCCTTTGTTGCCTGATCATTTATTCTCATGTAGGTTTTGGTACACTTTGTACTTCCCAGCAAATATTGAATATATTGTGAAAATCTGACCTTTGATCTCAATCCATTATTAGGAAGAAACAATTCATCTGTAGTCTTTCCTTAATGTTGCTGTTTAAAGTTCATAGAGCTTGGGAGCTGATGTATCTGCAGTTTAATTCTGGAATGGAGTTCTCATATTGCATAATAATAATAACAACTAATGAAAATAAATGCTTTCTTCATTGCATGACACTTCTCTCACCATAACTAATTTAAACAAGCCATTGCTTCAGGAAATATGTAGTATAACCAAGTCAAGCCCTTTTATTTTGTAAGTGTCAAAAATAAATCAAGAAGATGGCATGATAACATTCATTATCAGTGTCACATTTAACTTTTCATCTGAAGTGGCATTTTTCTCCTCAGAGACTTTAAGCAGCATATTAGGCATCTGACTTAAATTTTACTATACTAATGCTTAGCTAATTGCCGCTAGTGAGCGTTGTGCCCAAGCTGAAAGCCTGCCCTTGAAGCTAGATACCATGCCAGCTCCCTCCTGATCCACTGGGCCAAATAAATGCACGTCTGAAGCTCAGTTATACTCTTCATTGAACTCTCTGAACCTTTTCTGTCCCTCTGAATCCAAACGTGGAGTAATTGCTCTTAGGTGTTATTTTGCATCCTATTATGTAAACAGCACAGTGGAATGAAGTTGTCTGGAGAGACCAAATGGCCAAGGAATGGCCAGATGGATAACAATTAGGGTAAGAGTTTAAGAACAGGGAGAAATCAACCAAACAATGGAACAGAAAGTCCGGCAGCAGTGACTTATTTAAGCCAATGCTGCTTCATGTGTGTTTTTCTGTTGTTCTTTTTTTAAAAAATACTTTTTGCAAAGAATGTACACCAAATTGATTTTGACAAGATAATTCTGCACATACGTTTTTACATTGTGGTTCTGTGATCACAAATAACAGGTCTGTGCCTGCTGGATCAAACAGCAGTACAGATTTTGGGCAGTAGCAACATAAGTACAAGGTTACATGTGGACAAAAATGAAGAGTAGTACCTTTTGGCATGCCATCCGATACCCTGGAGTGCATCACACCCAGTGTTCCATTCATCTGCCCTTTACATTGCAGAATTTGCTCTGTTGCATTGTGGGTTTATTTGTGGATGGCTAACAGTCCCTAGAAACAGCCTTGAGAAAAGTACCACACCACTGCCAAGCATCATTTGCATTTTGGCACTGGACAGCAACACAACATTTTGAATTCTCTCCTGAGAAGCTGCAGAGCAAGAAACTCTGCTGGGAAGGAGTCATACAAATGGTGACCCAACTATATCGAGACTGACTATGCCAAGAGCAGGCTCTCCTGTTCACCACAGGGAAGGTAAGAGCAGAGAGGTAACAGCAGGTCAAACTTAGCACCTACTAAAAATCCTCACTGCAGATGGAAGCAAATGACTGCTTATTCGGCACAGTGCTGCAGCTTGTGATAACAGCGAAGATCTGTGGCAGAATTCTGCTGTAAACCCATGTTAGAATAGGGAGAACTTCAGGATGGGGAAGATGACATTTGTAAAGACCTGTGTGTGGCTCGCACCTTACCTGGCACAGAAGATAACCCACATCCTAGTGCTGGTAGGCTTCTAGGAGAGAGCTGCTGTAGCTGTTTGGAGGCAGGCAGCACATGGCACCCACTACAGTATTGCCAGTCAGTTTGGGAATGAATACTTAACCACCAGCAAACTGATTTGGGAGGTATCATTACACTGGCAACCTCTGAATGACAGGTATGCAGAGGTCACAGTGAGCTTTGCCTGTAAGGGCTTCAGCAGAGGAGACGTTTATTGTCATCTCCCTTCCACACCCCCAGCAAAGCACTTTCTCGGCAAGAAAGGATATTTCTGTCTATCCTTTGACACTAGTCTGACAAAGTGAATGACCATCATGTTTTTGCACAATCTTAGCTAGTCAAGAGGTGTGTTCAGGCCAGTATGCGGCTGATCCTGAATCTGTTAGGATCGATGGAGTTGTCATGTTGTCTCTGATTCTTGGAGATCAAGTCTGTCTCTCCTCACACACTCCTCCCCATACCTTTGCATATAAGCCTATTCATTAGTCCCCTGAGTGACCAGGGAGACAGCTGCAGAATGGCCATGGAAAGTGTGATTCATGGCATGAAGCAGGAACGGAGAACTCAGGCTTGAGTCTGATCCCCACTTCACTATTGGGATTCTGTTTAACATGGCCCGTGCGCTACTACAGGGAGGAGGCTTGGTACAGGTAAGTGGGCAAATTCCCATGCAGTTGGCAGAAGCTGACATGAATCGTAGCCACTGTCTTTGTACATGGTAATGTGTTCATCCACAGAATCCAAGGGAGCCAGATCAGAGATTGCTGGGCAGATTAACTGAGGCAAAACTCCAGACGAGTGCTTGCTGAGTCTGGAGTCTGAAAATGATGCATGTGTTGGGTTGCAAGAAATAACACATTGTTTTCTGCATCTCTTGTTTTCAGCCTGTGCTATTTCCCAGTCAAGGCTGGCAGGCCCTAGGCTTTTATTTAATTGACTTTTCTTTTTAGTCTTGTCTCAGTATTGCTTTAAAAGGCCCAGATACTGCATATAGTATTTTCAATTTTTCCAGCTGAACGAAGGAAAAGTCGAGGACTTTTTGTAGAGACAGTGAGAAGCACCGTTTCTTCCACCTAGTAAAGAATCAAAAACACTTGCTAAATGCTGGAATCTATTAACTACTTAGATGCATGCAACTTTGAAAGGAGGAAAAGAGTGAAAGAAATTAATAGCACTGAGTAGCAAAGAATCTCACATACTCTGCAAAAGAATACCCGTGGCTCTCTGCAGCTCAGCCTGTGCTCCGTTCAGGGCACAATCAAGTACCTTATGTTATGGGCAGGAACCTTATACCGCAACATTCATAAAAGACACTAACCCTGCTACGGATACAGTTGGTTTAGCATCCATGCTGAGGCTCTGGGGTGGAACAGAGCATGACGTTCCGGCACTGCCAGTAAGGACCTCTGAGGCATGAACTGCTCCCCTGACTCTGCAGGTCCAGTGCTTCTGCCCTGATCTATTTTAAGTTGTGCATCTGTTCACAGCAGTCACTGCATTCAAGATCTTGAGTGACGTACTCTGGCTGGGGGTCCTTCTTTGGCTAAGGAACAGGTGTTGTGTTGTTACTCTAGTTGCTGAAAACGACAGCAAATCGGCCTGTGAAGCACACAGCAATGAGTCTGCCAGCACCCAAATGAAAGTAAGGAACTCAGCTAAAGAGAAGATAGTGATACGCAGGGATAATGACTATTCAAGGATAATGACCTTTGAGATAGCAAATGTATAAAGGGGTAAAGGAAAGCAGGCTCCTAGAAATAGGAGTGAGTGGGGGGGTGTCTCTGAAGGAAGTTCCGTCAGAACGGGATGTAGACAACTGAACCCCCCAAAAAGTGAACCTGATTAAAAGTCTCTCTTCAAAAATACTTTTTAATAAATAAGGCAGCAATAGAAATACTGCGAATGGCTTGCTGCTTTGTGTTGTAGTGCCAAGGCATTTTTACTTTAGCAGTTTATGACCTAAAATCAGATTTCTTTTCTTGTGGAATCATAACCTTTTTTAGACGATACAGTGAAAATCCTACTACTCCCTTCTGTCTGGACGAAGCGTGTCTTCTTTTGCTGTTGTATTTTCTGTCAATCCTGAATAATCAAAAAATCTGTATGAATTTTATTTTTTCCCTTCCATGAAGTTTATTATTTGAAAACTGGAACTTTAAAAGGCAGTCTTTACTGAAATGTATTGAGATTTCTGCTTGTTCAGGAGTATATTTAGCATACTTAAAACTCCAGAGGAATTTGCTTAAATAACTTAATTTTTACATCAAGAGCACAAACACCACAGCTCCATAAAGCTCTACTGTTGTGCCAACCAGCTCATATGACAATAGCATCATCCCATCACACTGAAATACCATCTGTAAAGTCATATGCTTTCTCTGTTGTCAGTCTGCACTAACTGACCTTTATTTTCTTTCCCAAAGGGAACTGCCCAGGTGATAGCATTGATTAAGCTACACATCTATGCATATTCAAAATAAGATGCACTAAAGCCTCCCCTTCTGCACATTTCAAGATCAGCACGTGTCTCAGGTGTAGTTCACTGATGACTTTAAGCTAACTGTAGGCTGTCACTGAAAGGGCCACCTCACCGCAGCCCTCATCTGCCTACCTGCCACGCCATTCACGTGTTGGCATTAACATGGGGAAGCAGATCAGGGAGCTGATCCAGTTGAAAACTAACCCGGCAAAAGAAAAATCCTTGTAGTATCTGGTCTAATAATCTAAATTCAATCATTTTCTAGCAGTCACTATTCAGTAGAGAACCACTAACCTACTGGGTGACACGGGGCAGCTTTCCATGTCCATGTGCAGTTGTTTGCCCTTCCTCTTTTTCTGTTTACCGTGCGTATTTAGATTATGAGCTCCTCAGGGCAGGAACAGTCTCCCAGTGTGTTTGCATGGTGTGGTCTAAACGTGCAGGTGTAAACGTATGGCAAATCAGATATAATGATAACAACCCAGGATCATCTTTAATATTAGCTGATAGGATATCTTGAAGACAAAATCTTATTGTGACATTGAAGGTTTTATGTTTGGAGCCTCCTACAAAAAGAATAGGATTCACAGTCAAGGTCCCAGGTTCCTCAGTTTTTCCGAAGTTGAATATTGCAACACAGGTTAAAAACTACAGGCTTGATTGTCCTTTCACTTACGCTATTGATACCAAATCATAAGTATGCATTAACACGGGTGCTGTTCCATCAGTGGGACTGAAAGAAAGATGAAGCCCAGTGATTTCTGAAACTTTTACAGCAGCCAGAAAACTCACACAGATAAGGTGAGTTAATGATGAAGAGAGAAATGGGTTTTAACACAGCAGGTTTAAGCATATGTTAATATTGTGCATATTTATAAATATATTACATCAGAAACATTTAAGAGAAATTATTCAGTGGCTGGCATTTCATAGAACGATAAGAACTTAAACTTTTTTTCCCCCCCCTTTTAGCTATACCAGTAGAAACTGCCAAACAAAATGCAAACGTTGCTTTGGTTCTGACTTCGTGCGGAGGCCATATTGGTTTTCTGGAAGGAATATGGCCAAGGAAGTGCACTTACATGGACAGAGTCTTCAAGCAGTTTGTGCAAGCTATGTTTGAGCATGGAAACAACATCTTTAGCATGTAGCTTTGGACCAGTATGATAGCACAGTAGCACCTTCTGACAAGGGCAGTTAAGCTTAATGCACAAATTTTAACTCCTGTAAGCCAGCGAATGGATGAAGTCCATTACTACATGCAAAAATATATTTTGCCTAAGATTTTGTAGCAAGAAACTAAATATTATGTTGTCACTTTTATATTTATTTTTAATATGCCTTACTAAGAATGACCTTAAATGAAACAGCATTCTGCATACATCAAATTGCACTTAACCAAAACCATCAAGTAAACAGATCATAATTCCTCAGGATTTTAATTTAAACCAGTACGTATTTAGGAGACTTAATACAGATGGCTTTTAATAGTAGAATGGCAACACTCAAAATAGCATATATTATCCTGTCACACATAGTACAAGTTGACCCATTCCTTAGGGCACTGATGGTGAAAATCTTAAAATATGAAAACAAAAGAAGGAGGGAACACAAAGAAGCACTGGTTCTTCAAATAAATCAAAATTTCAGCATGTTATTCCATAGCATTAGGTTGATATCTGCTTTTGCTGTTCTACCCTGAGAGTATTCAGATTTAGGGCTAGTTATTGTTTTTAAACTATGTCAATGCCATACTTGTCTTACGTGATTATTTTTTAAACAGCTAATTTATAGTGTTTACATATAACCAAAAGATTCCTTTAAAACAGTACTGTAATAACTTACGGAATTAAAAGACATCTTCCATTTCAAAGTTCATGTAAAACTAGGTGTTGTTATAGAATGTAATACATACTTCATATAACTAGTAAACTCGATGATTCTATCTGTTATATTACCCTGCAAGAACACTTCAGTTTTAAAGAATAAACATTAGAACATCAGGAAATTATGATATAATCTACTTTAAATTAAAAAAAAAAAAAATAGCCGAAGCCTTTGTCTCTGCTATTGTTTCAGATAATTTTTAAAAAGAATGTAACAAACTGTTGAAAGGAAGCTGGGAGCTGGGGTGGGGGGTCGGAGCCCCATCTCTCTGGTTTGTTTTTTTGATCATTTGTCAGCACTTCGGCAACAGGTTGTCAAATCATTGAAGCCCTTGCAAACAGGTTTCTGCCCTAGCGGCTTACGAGCTTGTGAGGCTGACCGGGGCATCACTGTTGAAAGGAAGCTGGGAGCTGGGGTGGGGGGTCGGAGCCCCATCTCTCTGGTTTGTTTTTTTTGATCATTTGTCAGCGCTTCGGCAACAGGTTGTCAAATCATTGAAGCCCTTGAAAACAGGTTTCTGCCCTAGCAGCTTACGAGCTTGTGAGGCTGACCGGGGCATCACTGTTCTCCTCAGCCCTGAAACGGAGCGAGAGCCAACGTGGGCCTTTGAGGAAAAGGGACAGTTGGACAGAATGTATTTTGAAACTGTTGGGAAGTCCTAATTTAGGGTGTTAAAAAAATAAAAAAAAGGCTTTTAACCAGCTTTGGTGGAGCTCCCATCTTGTGCTGATCACTGATTTGGGCCCAGCCACACAAGATAAGTCAGTAAAGATACCTTTGCATTTTTATTTTTATCTTTTGAGCAGGGTCAGTACAAGAAGAAAACGTGGATAAAAAAGCAAGTCAGGTCTTTTGTCTCAAGCAGTACGTGAACAGTCCTCTTGCAAGGCATGTTTCCTAGTAACAGCAAAGGAAGAACAAAACTACTTTTTGTCTTTACAAAAAGAAATTGGGACATGCTATATGAAAGCCAGTTTTGTAAGGTGGAAGGTTAAATTAAAAAAATTAGAAAGTGCTTTCAAGTTTTGACTTTTCAGACGAGCATTGGCCCTTGCCCAAATAATAAAACCTAACTTATTTTTTCTCTAATAAGGAAAATGAGAAAAGTGACTTGTAAAAGCAAAATGAAAATTTGTGCATGTTACTACAATACATGAAATCAGCATATTAGTAGGGTGCCTTATTTATTCTTACATTCGTTTCCAGTTTTTATGTTCATAAAAAAAAACGAGCAATAAACTGTATTGAGAATTATATTTGTAAAAGTGTTTGGGTACAGTACTGTTCAAAACTCAGCATCGAGTATTAATAAAACCACTTATATTAAAAGCACACCTTACTGTTTAAATAAAAGTAACATGATTAATGGCAGAATTTCTGTCTCTTTGCACTGTCTTATTTCCTTTAGGACCAATTCCATATACAAATCCCCATGAGACATTTCTCTTTAAAGCTATGTCTAGCAAATGCCTGTAAAGTTGGGGGTTTTTTTCCCCAAATGTAAAGTGTTTTTCCTTACACCCCATTAGGGAAAATGCATTGTTCAAAGTACAGTGTGCAAAATGGCAATAACCAAATTCTACTATGGATATCTTCAAGCTTTCCCAGTCAGATTTTCTGAAACATATAATGGAGACACTTACCTCAGTTCTTGCAGGGGACACACAAGCTAGCAAGAGGTGCCATGAACATTGCTGCTACATAATGTCTTTGTACCTTGTACACAGAGTTTCACCAGTGAGCCAAAATACCGACTCCAGAATGTGCCCTCTATTCAAAACAGTGGGAATTCATAGGCTCTTTATTTAGCTTTTCATGTGACCCGAGTATCCAGACAGCAACAGGGATATGAAATGTGGGAGAAAATCATTAGTTATCAACGTACTCCTTTCCTACTGGAAAGATGGAGGATAATGAAAATGAAATTCCAAATCACAAAGGTTGCAGACGCCTCTTAAAGAAAACTTTCTTCCTAGTTCAGAATCACATAGCAGTTGAAGTTGAAGCGGACCTCTAGAGATTGCCTAGTCCAATCCCCCTGCTCAAAACAGTACATATTGCATACATGCTCCAGAACATCCACCTCTTCTCAATTTGCTCTTGGAGTCAATGCAAGGCGCTGTTCTTTTTATCTGTGAGGCCTTCAGTCACCCAGGAACCATCTGTGACCTTAGCTGACTCAGTAGCAGATCATAAAGACCAAGATTTTAAGGTGTAATTTATTATGTCTACTCTTGCCAGATAGACCTAGAAAAACTGAAAGTTTCAAATAGAAAAATATGCTTCTATGAATGCAGAGAAACTAACCCATGGTATACATTTCACACTGAACAGAAGAAGGTTTTTACAAACCAGGACATACAAGAGCACAGTTCACAAGACTTGGCAGAATGGGCTATGAAGAACAGTCTGCAACTCTACAGGAGCTGGTGTCGAGAAAATGTCAACAAAGCGCTGGTGACTCCAGGCAGGTCATTGTGGTCTGGTCAGTATGGCACCGAGTATCACGCCTCAGAAGCTTCTCCTTACCTCCTCCCTGCTGCAAGTTGCCGTTTCCAACCGAGATCTAGTATAGTAGTCAACTGTTTCCGCCCTTCAAGTGAACAGAATGGAGCAGCTTACTTACCTCAGCAGTTCCCAAATGTTTCAGACAACGGCCCCCTTCCCTTTTTCTGTGACTGTCTGGACCCCTGTGCACCACTCACCTACATACATAGCCACTGTCTGGCCTGGCCCCAAATCTCTGCAAACCAGCCTCTGCCAGGCTTCCCTCCAGGTGTAGCTATCTACAGTCCTTTCTATCCCTGCTCCCCACATCCCCCGAAAAAATCTCACATTCAGCACGTGAGCAAAATGGACAAGTCCCAGCCCAGTTTTTTTCCTGCCTCCCTGCAAAAAGAAAAAACACCACAACAAAACACCCTGACTCTGACACCCCACCCACCCCCACTTTCAACATGGGCCCCCTGCTTTCTTAGCTAGATCCTCTGTAAGGCTCTTTAACTCTGGGCAGACAGGGCACCCTCCAATCCCTGTTGTCCCATGTGTCATCTACACAGGAATTTAATAGGGAAACTACCTCTTTCACCTACAACTCCTACAGCTACCTGACTCATGCCAATGACTCAGACCTGCCAGGAAGAGGACTTTTAGCCCTGCACGTGGTGCTCATCAGCAAGCACACCGTGCTCTCCCCAGGCCGCTTCACCTCAATGCACCGTCACCCTGTGAAAAAAAGAGGAAACATTCGTTCCCCGAGTCACCGAGTTGCCGTCACGCACAGGCACCCTTCAGCCTGAGCCACGTGCTGCGGTTCTCATCCCAGGATGCCAGCTGGTCAAAAAGAGCCTTATAATTGCCTCAAGGCAATGAAGAAGAAAGAGGAAGGTATAAAAAAGGCCAAGAGAATCTCCCTGGGGGCTTTCCACACACCTCCAGCATACATGCTGGATCCCCTCCCCACAATAGGCTAGCAGTGCTTCTTACTAGCCAGCAAAATGACTCCTGCAGCCAATCTGCTGTAGAATATCCCAGCCATGGTTTTTTTTTTTTAATTTTCATTCCAATAGAATAAAAGGAAAAATCTGCCAAACGCACCAGCAGCCACAACAGCCAGTGGTTCTTCATTGGCAAACACCTCTTCCTTTAAGGGATCCAATTTTCCTGTCTCTTTCTTTCTACTGGAGATGCAAAAATCAGCCTCTCCCTTCTTCCTGGATGAGGGTAGAAGGACGTTTTGAATCTGCTGAATGGATGGAAATCAGGGCCCTATGCTGCCTCAGCTGCTCTTCCAGTCCCTTAAAGGATCTACACATTTAGCGATAAGAAAACCACTAATTTAAATCAGCTTCACATGTGGCCTTAGCTAACCTGTCTGAGGCATTCTTCTGATGCACTAGGAGTGCTTGCAGGGTTAATTACAGCTGAAAGGTTTAAGCAGCTACTGCCTCTGGGTAGTCAGTCACCCACCGCTTCCTTGATCAGACAAGATGTCTGATAAGCAGTAGGGCAGGTCGGGAGTGTGTTAGCATGTCAAACGGGGCTGCAAGGTTTGTGTGCTAGCAGGACTGCTGTGATTGAGCTTGGGATCAAGAGCTCAATCCTCTAACTATGTAGCCCACCCTAAGGCTGCAGTTTCACAAGCAGCTGCCAATGTTAACAGCTCCCTCATGCCAAAAGGGAAACACTTGCTCTTCCTCCTCCCCTGCCTTTTTTTATCCTCCCTGATTCCAGTCATATGGTCCTCACCCTTTCTTGCCCCAGCAGAATATGATCCAGTTTTTCCACTGGGTTAATTTTTTGCTAGCTCAGTGAGTTAAATTTGCTTGCTTAGAGGGGTCCCTCAGGTGCTAGAGGGTGGGTGGCATGAGGTAAGGAGTTGGAGCACACTGCTGAGGGCGGGGAAAGAAAGTGGAGAAAACAGTGGGAGAGGCTTCCTGTTTTTGGTGGCAGTCAGCTGTTACACAGGGTCACTGCATCTCCTGAAGCTGTAGCTCAACAGGGCACTCTCTGCAATTAGTGCAATGATCCATATATCAGCTGAGTTATTGCTCCTGTGAAAAAAGGCATAACCTAGTAGCAAGTAATTTTTCACTTAGCTGCAGTCAAGAGGCACCCCAGTAGTATTACAGTAGTGGTAAACAAGGCTAAATAAACATAAAATGCTTTTGGGGTTAAGTCTGTCCTAGCCACATACTCCACACCTATGTGAATGCAGTTCCTCCTCCCTCCCCAGGTCCCCTAGTTCTACAGCAAATCTGTGCCCGAGCACTCCTGTTCACATTCACAACTTCTGAGGAGAGTAAATTTCTGTAAAGTTTGTGTTCTTTCAGCAAAGTGACATTTGCTAGCAAGTTCACACTGCCATCAGTGCTTCAAAACGCTGCCACCTTCTGTGGAAGACTGGAAATTTACTCATATTCTTCTATCCCATGAATTGAGTTTTTCCAAGTTTTGGAATTTAATGCTTTATAAGAGTGCCTGTTTCTTTACTACTTCCCTGATGTACAGCAAATTACTGTTCCACGGAAGGATGTCAGAAAATCTAGCTTGACTTGCTTCATGTTCTTAGGGAAGAGGAATGGGAAAACATCATGTTAAATTTACAAAGTTAGCGATAACGTAAAGAAACGCTTTTATCATCCTCCAGGAAATTTACAGGCAAGCCAGTGATTAAAGTACCCTTCATCTGGAAAGTACTCTGCAGGTTAGGAGCGCAGGAGACCACATGTTGCTGCGTTCATTGTAAAGTCACAGCAGATTATCATGCATTAAAGAGGAGCTGTTACAGGGAGTTATAAATAACATCTCCTCCTATCAGCTTCTCAAAAACGCTGCAGCTGCTGAAAAGTTCCATTTGTCTGGATGTACATCAGGTTGGCCCCAGCCTGGTAATCCAGTTGGAATGCACTAGGTACGCACGAGGTATCTCTGCGTTAGTATTCCAGTCAGGATCAGGAGCACACTTTTGAAGGAAACCTTCCGATTGCTCCCGCTTGTCACGCAGGGTCTCGGAGTGTGTATAATGGATTCCTTTTGAAGGAAGCCAAACCCACAGATGCATCCCCAGAACATACCTAACGTGTTCCAGCCCTAGCGGTCACTGCATCCACGGGACTAGACTAACGCTGGTCTGGACTGGCACATCAGTGGTGTGGACGTCAGATCCTCAGCTCCCCTTCTCTCACTCAGAACTTCTCTTATTACTCGCCCACATAGACATAGGCTTGGACCCAGAAATATCCTGAGGCAATGAAGCCATCTAACATAAGGTTAGATGAGGTACAAATCCATTACCCAGTGTAGTAAGGACCGGAATATCCCAGAAAATGGAAAAAAATCACAAATACATGGTTATGCTATAGAACAAGTTGTGAAACACAGTGCAGAACACAACTTTTAAAACAGCTAGCCGGCATCTGCAGGGTTACTACTGAACTTGGGAAAGCAAACCTCACTGGACTCAAAAAGGCAGTTCACCGAGTGAACTCATTGCTCTGGAGAAGTGGACACCGCACAGGACCAGGACACATCCAGCAAGGCTCTTTAGTTTCATCTCTGAGACACAGACAAGCATCCATCCTGCTTTTATGCTCAAGCCACGTACGCTGGCACAATGCTGCACCTGCGTTTAGGAGACCTACTGGTATCTGTGCACCTAGAGAAAAACCGATCAGCAGGGGATCCCCAGTGACCTCAAAATACACCCTTAGAGAAGTTTCCAAAGGAGGTGCGAGAGCAGAGGTCGCTTCCCGAACAGCACCAAACCCAATCCTTGGAGGGATTTCCAAACGTATTTGCAGTAAGCGGCCCACACACGCTTCGGAAATGCTGCTGCGACCACGTACTACAGTAACGCCGCCACTGCCAGGAAGCGTTATGACTTGGGGAGGCTTTTCATTTCGCGTTTACTTGTGCCAGTCATGAGGTGTCGCCGCCACGTAAGTTACTTCGTCACCACTGGCCTGCCAGCACGCGGTGCTGCCTTCCCCCTCGTTTTTGGCAGGCGAGGACCCTAATGGCAGAGGACGGGGCTTAACAACCCCCCCGGGCCCGAGCCGGTGCGAGCTGGCTGAGCCGCCGGGATAACGCCGCCAGGCCGGACGGGACGTAGGGCAGCGCCGGGCACCCGCTGAGGCGGTGGGGGCAGACCGCCCGC
>NW_008796043.1:6952286-7004612 GCF_000699145.1 Aptenodytes forsteri
GGGCCCGGGCCTGCCTGCGGCCGCCGCTATCTCCGCGATCGCGGTGGGAGTGAGCGAGCGATACCCTCTCGCCGACTCCTCGCGAGTGGGAGCCGGGGGGGCGCCCTGCGGTGTACGGCTGCTTCTCCACAGCCCCCGCCTTGCCCCTCGGTGGCGCTTGCCTTGGCCGGAGGAACGCTTGGCCCGGTTTAGGCGCTCCCTGCCAGGCCCCGCTCCAGAAGGGTTGTCACGACGGGGCACTGAGGCGGATGACACTGGGCCACGCTTGGAGGCCTTCCCTTTTCTTCCTTCCTCTTGAGTTCCGTCGTGGGGTCTGGGCCGGCAGTTAAGGCGCGGGGGCTGCGAGGTTCTGTCGTGGCAGTCAGCGGGGAAGGCTCACGTGTGAGACCCCAGCGCCCTGTCAAGCAGGTGAGCCCCCAGTCTCAGCAGAGACCAAGGGCTCGCCCCCGCTTTAACGACTTGGGGGTGTGGGAGTTGCGTGCTTCTGTTTTTCCTTTACTTCTTGACCAAAACCTTTGATTGTTGTGTAGTTTGTTCTTGTACTTCTGTGTCTTCCCTTCTTTCCATAATCTGGCTTTTACTAGACGGGACTTCTTCAGGGCAGAAACTGCCAGTTCTTGAACGTCTGGAAAAGTCCTTTCTCTGCTGTGCTAGTGTTAGTAGGAAAGAAATGACTATTAAAGAGCTAGTTCTCTTTGTGGGAGGAGAGTGTATTTGTCGGTGTCCTGAGAAGCAATACCGGTGAGGGAAGGATTATATTTTCTGTTTTGTATTTGAAAGTCTTTCTTGAGTGTGCCATGTCATGTGGCTGAGAGTGACAGTGATGTCTGTATATGTCTGGAAAAAACCCAAAAAGGTCTAGGTGTATACAGCCTGTGTCACGGTGCTCTCAAATTCTGAGAGTCGGTGGTGTGGTCTAAACTAAGAGAATATGAGACCAAAGACTTATTCAGCAACTAGAGCTGTTATTTTCAGTGTGAGTGGCTGTACTGCGGCTCTGACGGAGAATCTTTCACTAGTGGAAACCCCTAGGCTTGCTAAGTGTCGTGGAGCTCATGAGCCAGTAGAAGTAAGGCATACAAATTCTGTTACCTGCTCCTTAGGGAGAGACATGGAAATAGCACTACAAAAAGTGCTATTAGAGACTTCTTCCCTGGATATTTTCTTTGATTCTATCTCAAATTGTTGTCTCTGATCATGCAGTTTCTTTAAAGGAGAAAGTCAGAAGGCAGCAGTGGTGTCTGGAATTTGAGCATTATCAGTCTTGCGTGGTTAGAAGTGTCTTCATAAAAGAGTGGATAAATGAAAATGGGGTTAAGGACAATTTAAAATCTGAAAGAAAAGAAAAAGTACAGCTCTTTGCTTTTTTCCTTTTGGATAATGAATAATTATTAAAAGGAGCTTAACGTAAGTATCTTTCAAATTGTTAGAGAAAGACATGCATTTGTCAATACTGGAAAGCTTACTGTAGTTGTAATGAAATTAAAATATCTGGTCTGTTATACAACTAGTAACTTAAAGTTCCTGTTTGACCTTCAAATATGTCAAATTTAACATCGATTAGTTAAGGTTTGAAGAGTAATATAATTTTGTTACAGAATTATTTCTTTGTCAGTCTGTCAACGGCAAAAATTAATAGATAATTCTTGACCTAGAAAGGTGATATTGAAGTTCCGATCACTGAGTCTTCCAGTAAACTTAATTTTGAAAAGATATTAGTGAAACTTTGCTGAACAATTATTACTTATGCCATAATACAAAAGCAGTGTCTTTGAATAAGAGAACTTAAAAGTTTCAGAAGCCACAAATAGATGTGAAAGGTATGGTCAACCGAATCTGTAAAGACCTTTTACTGAGGATCTTTGCTAGTTTTCAGACTCTTGGGCAGATTAACTTCTGCATCATTAACATCATTTCAGTTCTCATGAAGACATCATCTTT
Source organism: Aptenodytes forsteri (assembly GCF_000699145.1). NCBI lineage: Eukaryota > Metazoa > Chordata > Aves > Sphenisciformes > Spheniscidae > Aptenodytes > Aptenodytes forsteri. The sequence continues at coordinate 6,954,228 of NW_008796043.1, forward strand.
AACTGCCCAAGGCAAATGTCTCAAATAATGCTACTTTCTAGGCTTTCTGTCTGATTTGCAGCCTAAGTCATATTAGAAGGAACAGTTACAGGCGGTTGCTGATGTCTATGAAGTTCTGTAGTAGCAGCCACAAAACTTACTAGAGTCTAATGGATTTATTCACTGTGTTGCTGTGGCACAGGATTGACAGCAGGCCTACTTTTTTGCGGGCTATGAAAGAGAGCAGCATGCTATTTTCTGGAAAAATGTGAAAGGCTGAGAAACTTCCTTTCAAACGGTACTATATCTGCCACCTTTCGAAAGGTAAAAGGGTAATGCTGAAGACAGCAAATTGTCAAAAATTGTTGGATATAGAAATAAAATTTGTAGGTTTTTTTTTTAATTGATTATCAAAGAAACTTTAAAGCTAAGCATTTTTTGAAGGGATGGAAGAGGGTGGGAATGCCAAATTCAGAGTCTGACAAGGAAGCTGATAAAGTGCTTACCGCATGAACGTTTTATATTTTTCATAGGTGGCATGAAACGTCCTGTTTGTAAGCATATACATAAGGAATGCTCTTGGCACACCTTGATAAGTTACTTTGGCCTAAACATCGATTGCCTCTTGTAAAAACCTGTAAGTAAAATAAATGTAATTTGATTTGAGATTGCTTTGATGATTTGCTTTCTGATCACAGTTAGCATGGTCTGCCTCTAAAAGGAAAAGCGAATATCAGTTACCTTATTTTGTAAAACAGGCAAATCTTCGGTTATATTAACTGACACTGTAACAACAGTTGACAGACACTCTAAAAGTTGAATCAATTATTGTGTTTTACAGAAATGGCAGCTCAGAAAAGGAAGTCTATGTTAGTAGAGCCTTCTGCTAAACGTCCAAAGCTGGACAAGAACAGCAAACCGTCATCGGCGAAGAAAGAAAAGGAGGTGTCAGATACAAAACATGTCTCAAATAAATCAAAGCCTAATCAGTGTGCAGTGCAGGAGAAAACTGTTCTCAAAACCTCTGTCAAATCAAACAGGTCAGTGACAGAAAAATAAGTAATTGTTCTAGGTTATCTTCCTAGACTAAATTAGTGCAGCAACAATCTAAGCAGAATGAATTTAAGTTAAAGATACAGCTAAATAGTTAAATAGTAGTAGTGGGAAGATCAGCCTTAAATCATTAAGTAAGATATCTGCTACACGATCTTTCTGTGGAATCATGTTAGTGTCTCAAAATCCAGAGACTTCCTCCAAAAAAGGTTCTGAAGTGAAAATAAATCTAATACTATAGAAGCTAATACTTCATTTGAAAGCCACAAGTGTCAACAATGAAAAACTGCTAGAGATGTTAAAAACCATTCATCTGGGGTTCATAGTTCAGTCTTGCCGTGCATAAAAAACATTAAGTACTACACTTAAGAGTAACCAGGTGGAAGTGAAGTCTTTTTAGAATGATTCTAGAGAAAATTCTTCTAAAAGTATTGAGGGTGTAAGATCAAGTGTTTTAAAAAAGAAAAGAAAAAAGTTAGAGGCAGAGGCTGGTAGGAATGAGAAGAGTCTTATGACAAATTCTACTTTCTGGATGCTGAAAAAATAATTATTTGAATCTTTCAGTGACAACACCAATGAACCTAAACTAGGAATGCGCATGACTACAAGATCATCAGGATTCAACTCAAATGATAAAACAATACCTGACAAAAAGGTCCAACAGCAGCCTAAATCTACAAAAAGTAAGGAGGTATGCCAGATAAAATCTGTGCAAGAAATTCCGAAGTCAAAATGCGTAATTGCGCCAAATGAGCCAGTAATGAGGAGATCACAGAGACTGCAGCAGTTAGCACCTGTACATGTACCAGCAAGATCCCTGCGCAACAGAGAAATTAAAGAAGAAAAAGCTTTGGAAGTTAAACAAAGTAGCCAGGCAAAAAGACATGCTCACAGTGTTGCAGCAAAAGTACTTAAATCTGCTGGAGTGAAAACGGAACAGAAAAACACAAAAATAAAGCCAAACAATACAAATGAGGATAAAGAAATACATGTAGAAGTGACCAGCTCTCTGAAAGAGAAAAAATGTAAAGCAGACAATAAAAATGATAATTCCAACAGTTTTCAACACAACCTTCAAGGGTCATCGTTGTGTTCTGTTGAGAGTCTTGAGGAAGTTAAGAAAGACCAAACGGGCCCTGTATCTCCTATTCCTAGCAACACAAAGAAAGTGGAAACAGATTCTCTGAAGCCAAATTCTAAGACAGTAACTAAGGAAAAGCAACAAATGCATCAGAATGTAAAAAGCAGTACAAAACCAAAAAAGATTTCACAGCCATCTGCAAGTGAAACAAATGTGGCTGATCAGCCAGAGAACGATGCGAAATCCAAAAGGGTAAGCATCCTTGAACTTTGTGAAGAAATTGCAGGTGAGATTGAGTCAGATACAGTAGAGGTGAAAAAAGATTCCCCTAATGCCGAGTATAGCAAAACAGGAGAAAAGCATGCCGACACACAGCTTCAACAAAGTGAAATGCTTACTCAGAAAGAACCTAGTCAAAGTACTCAATGCAAACGTTTTTTCCCTAGCAAAAAAGGAATGCCTGTCAAATGCACTCTGAATGGTAGAAATAACTCCTCAAACAAAAACTCTAAATGGACCAAAATTAAATTACTGAAAGCTAGTAACATGAAGCAAAGTAACTTAATTTCTGCAAATGCCCCCAAGCTTTCTTTGTTGAAAGATTACCCTGAAGTTTCAGAGGCGAGTCAAATAGCTACAGAAGCAGAGCTTTTGAACGCACAAGGCAAGCTGTCAATAACAGGACTCTCTGAGAATGAAAGTGCATCTCGTGTGCAGGAGAGATCAGATCCTTCATCTGAAAGAGCTGGAGCTAAAGAAGTGACATTAGAAATAAAACAGCCCACAAAGAGAGGTGCAGAAAATGGTTTGTTGCGTAATTTGACAAAACATTTATGTGAGCCAAGACCAGATGAGGTAAGTCATTTTAATTATGGTGTATGGTGGGAGGATGTTCTAAATCTGTTCTGTTTTCTGAGAATGCCATGCTCAGAAAGTTTGTTTTAACAATTACTTTATTTTACAGCAACTTAGAATTTTCAGATGTATTAAAGATCCTTTACTGGTGCGTTGGCATAGACGGGATGATAGTAAGCTGGAAAATGAATCTGTTCCACCCTCCTAAATTCTGTAGTTACCTAAATGTTGATTGATAAAATTTCCTGCTGGAGCTGGAGGTTGTACATGTGCATCTGGACACTTTTTGATGACTTAAGCTTGCATAGCTGTTCTGTCCTGAAAAGGTGTATTAAAAGAAATGAGAGGGAAAAAAGTGTTCTCTGTCTGAATGAGCTTCTATTAAACTTTAAGATTTTAAGGACAAAGGTGTTCTATAGGAAATACTTTACAAGCTTATATATAAAATGAAAAAGATTTTTTTCAAAATTAGTACCACAAACTTCAATATGGACTAGCTAATCAGTTGCATTTTGTTTGCTTAAAATAATGTAGGAATTGGAGAACTGGTGGTGTATTCAATTAACTTAGTTAACAGAGTGATTTTGTTAATAGGTTAGAGGCATTAAATTGTTTTTTTAATTTAATGTTTTCTGTTTTGTTTAGAACTTTCGATTACATTTGGAATCAAGTCCAGAAAGTTCTCCAGTAAAGTATGTTACAGCTCCTAAACCGCCAAAACAATTAAAAAAAGAACCCGGAGAAAGTGAACCTCAAGGTAACTGTTTACTACTAATTTTTCCTCTTCTTCTGACCAGTTACATGGGAAACGTAAGTATTCCTTCCAGAGGAGTGTTTCACAGAATAAGGTACAGTTGGTGCAGAACTGAACTTACGGGATTGGAATGGTTCACCAGGGTTTTCATATTTCTTTGTGTGTCACAGCCATGGCCGCTTTAGTAGCAGCGAGTGTCCTTTTATGTCTGGGCTGTGTAGTTTGAAAGAGCGGTGTCTTTTTCTGCCTCGCTCTGCTTTTAGTGCGTCTTTGTGCTTTATGCATGAATATTTTAATGCTTAAATCTCCATTTGAGTAAAAGTGAAGTGACAACTTTTAAAAAAACCAACCAACCAAACAGAAAAAAACCTAACCAAATCCTTTCCTTTTCCGTGTAATAAAGTAGTAAAACGTCCATATTTCAATTGGGTTCTTCTCTTGGATCGGTTTCTGTTAAGGATTCTCTGTTGGTTACCTTTGAATAAGTATCTGTATTTCTTTCTCCTAAATCATTCTACTTGATCTTGACCAGATTATAAATTGAGTAATCACTCGCCTGTTTTCATTACCCAGTTTTCATTTATCAGCCTGTGAATGTGGTTTGTCAAACCTTATGATGAATATTTTGACTGAAGTACATTTGACTAAGAAATATTATCAATGGATCACTAACATATCTGTTCATTAACTTCCCTCTTGATATTTCATCCTTTTGGTTTTGGGTTTTTGGTTTGTAGGGGTTTTTGGTTTGGTTTGAGTTTTGTTTTTTTGTTGGTTTTTTGGGGTTTTTTTGTTTTTTAATCTGAACCTGATTTTGAGTGCCCTGTTTAACTATTTAGTTTGTTTTTTTCTTTCTTTTGCTATTCTTGATTGTTTCTTTTGCTTAAGTGTTATAGAACACACCTCAGATGGGGGGCATACTGTACATTTATGATTCTAATACTATACATAGAGCTATTTATATGGTTGTTGGTATAAACAGGTTTAAACTCCTATATAGTTTCACTACTGACCTTGTTTAGCTGCTGGGAAACTGTTCTGCAGAACTGCTGTGGAAATGTTGAAGAAAATTGCATACTTTTTTAAGTATATATGGAGAAACATCTGAATACTGCCTCGAGGTTGTATCTTTTTTTATTGGCCATGAACAAATTGCAATATTGTCTTGAATATGTTTTTGCAAATCACTATTTGTGTAGTTCAGATTTCCTTTGCAACTAAAAACTTGATAAGTTATAATCTTTGATTAATTGTAGGTTTGGCTCCCAAGCAGTTGACGCAAACTTCATTTACAAATCAAGCTTCTGAAACTGAGAACAGGTATAGTATTTCATACATTATGAAATTACAGTAACTTTCCATAGAGTTATGAGAGGTTTTATTATAAGACTGTTCTACCCACCCTCAACTTTCAGTTTCAAATAAGTGACTTGTCCTTTATAAAAATAGACTTTCATTTTCCCAGTTATTAAGGGATGTTTTTATTTTGTTAAGAAAATTATTAAGCAAGATATTTGTAACTGCACATTTATTTTAAAAAGTAGAATTTAACAGAATTGGGAAAACATTTGTAATGGTCTCTTCCTCAAATCAGATGATAACCAGAGAGTATGGGAAGGGTTTACCACATGATTTTCACTTACTGAATTACTTCACTTACTTCTGGAAGAGTTTTCTAATCCTTAAAATATGGGAGTCTTGTATATATGAAATCTTTCTAGGTGGGGAAGAGGGGATTTAATTTGGGATTGTTTTGTGATTGCTGTGAAATGAAGGTGTCAGCTGCCATATAAAAAATGATTCTTGTTCTTACTACTAACTAAATTGTTCTTACTACTAACGGTTCAAATTTACATTTTATCCTTGATCATGGTGACTGTTGAAGTTTTTGAACAATTCTGGCATAGTCTCTGGTTTTAGCCAATTACAAGCTAAAGACAATAATTTCTTCATACTCGATACCTTTAACAGCAACATAGTTGGCACAGTGGTTAGTATATTGATACTGTTTTCTATATTCATAATGGAGACAAGAAGAAATGATGCAGTACACTTTCAGTACATCTATCTGTGAGGCCAGATTAACAATTCTGACTAACCAGGCCTTTTGTACATGTTGAAAAACTCTACTACTATGGGATTTCACAGAAGATGGGTGGTAAGGTAGATGTAAAATTAGCTAAAAGAATATTTTTAGATTTTTCAATAAATATTACAATAACTTTGATTTTTCATATTTTTATTCTCAACTGCCAAACAGCTTTATGGTATCTACTCAAATTTATTATTAACTGAAAAAGCCCATATTGCTTTACTATTATTTGGATATATATTTTTCTTGTGAGAGCTTTCTTACTCTGCTTGCCATATGCTATCCAAGATTTAGGCCATCATTCTTTCTGTGGTACTCCTGCCATAACATAGAGTAATGTGCATATGTACAGTGTAGCTCTCTTTAGGGCTTTGTAGGAAAAGGTTGCAGCGGGAAAAGGCTAAACCTTGAAGTAGCTACTTAATGCAAATTTTGGGGCACATGACAGGAATAAAAAAAATTAGCTCTGATTTAGCACAAAAAATGCTGTTTTAAAAATGTCTGGCAAGAGTTTTTATTTTTGAAAAAGCTCAATGAATTAACCTGCTACAGGTACTACAGCAGCTGCTACAATTAAGTGTTTGGCACTATATCCTTAGTTTGCTCAGAAACAGAAAATACGTGAATACTTAGTTGAAGTACGATTATTTTTGTGTGTGTTTTGCTTTAGTGTTCTCCGCAAGTTTTATCCAAACCTGGAATTAATGTTATTTTTCCCCTGAATATAGCAGCAAGTTCGTAGAATAACTTTGTTGCTGATGTATTATACTACTTTCCAGTGTTTCTTTCAGTCGTGACAAGGGGAAACTTAAACTGAGTGAGAGAGATTCCAGTGATATCCATCCATTTTATTCCTCAGGTCCTCTTCTTCCTCCCTTCACTGCCAGCCATTAGAAGAGAATAAGTTTGAATTGAATTTGAGAGATTTATGAGATCTGTTTTATATTGCCCACTTATATTTGTGGGAATATTTACATGGTCTGCTTTAGCAGCCTGATGTATGATACCTAAAACTAGAAACCTAAACCTTACGTGGGAAATATATAGCATTAGGCACCGTCAGTCATGCTCTGAAAATGCCTCAGTTAAATGCATGTGTTAATGGTTGTGACTAACCTACCCCGCTTGCTTATAAATTCAATTTTTTTTTCATTAAAAAAGTTCTTGTAATTAGGCTAGTCACAAAGTAAATTTTTTGGTTAATCCTTTTATTTCCTTATTTTTCTATTTGAATTACAAATTAAAATATATAGGACTGTGTTTTGGGTACTTAACTTGGATTTGCATCTTGTTAAAGTTTAGTTACACTAATCACAACGGCTTTGAGTATTTAGGATGACATGTATAAGCAGTCCCTTTTTTAACATGAAATATATTTATATTTCAAGGGTTCCATTGTCAAATCCTTCATTAGCATCAAAATGCAGCAACTTCCTACTATCTGAGGAACATATTCAGAAGCTAAAAGAAGCAGGAAAAGATGGTGATAAGCAGCTGATCATAGTAAGTAATACCCTTTTAGTAAGGCTTAAAACTTCTCGAAGAAATTACTTTTGAATTTGCAGTGCTGTGTTTTTATGAACTTGTCTAAAAGTCATTACTTAAACATACTACTATTGCCATTGTAAATGATTTTTGAAAGTAGAACCTGGTCTAGATTGTCATTCAGTATTGATGGAAAAAATGGTGGCAGACAGACTTAACATTTAAAGCTGATTCTTGTTAAAACAAACTTCTGCATTTTTTAATAGAATGGCTGTTCAGTAAAAATACAGTTGTTTTAGGGAGAATGAACTTGCCTTTACTTATGTGCAAAATCTCAGTTTCTTAAAATTTCAGAATTATAGGGGGAGTGCATCTGGCAGATTGTGTGCAAAATTAATATCAACAGATTTATTCCTGCATGATTCAAACGTCCATTGTTCTGAGACAAACATAAAGATTTTCCTGTGGATACACTCATTTTCACCATAATATTTAAGCAGCAATACTAGTTTGGTTATTTGTTCTTACCCTTACCTGCATTTGGCAGCTAATAGCAAACATCTCTTTTAAAACAAGAAAATGCAGAATGAGAAGGAAGAGAGTGACGCACAAGTTGTTTTTCTATCTTGTAGAATCACACAACTTGATAGTGAAACAATTGGAGGTTTTGGTTGTGTTTCGTTTTATGTTTTTAATAATCCACACATCAGATAATCCTTGAGAAATGAAAGGCTGGAGCTGGGAAGTTACAGAGGTAGAGGAATCCAGGCCATTAGGAAGGAGGACTCTGTAGTAAGCTTCTTAGGAAATTAACCCCTCTCACATATAACTGGTGGTCTTGCTAAATTGCAGTTTTTTAATGTAATACATGGATTATACACATGAAAATTTTAACTAAAATAGAACCAGGTGAGTTCCGAACACTCTCTTATATCCATACTGAAATATTTTAAAATCAAAGCTTCTGAGAACTAAATTGATAAACACATCCTTGATTTGCCTAAAGTGATACAAATCTAGGTGCTTGAATGCCTAGTCACAGGATGATAAATGAACTGTATCTAACATTTACGAAGTATTTCAGCTGTTGCTTCTTTGAAACTCATTTTACCAACGGAGTTAAAATGCATGATTAAATGTCTTAACTATCTTAAAAGGTCTCTAAGAATATTCCTTTTCATTTCAGTAAAGCTAACTTAATTTCTGCTCGTACAGTAATAGAGCTTGACTGAAGAGTTGCTAGGATTTTTGACAAGAAGAAATACATAACTTTCTGGTTAACCTCTGAAGAGAGGTTGCGTAGCTCTCCTCGACAGTATTCATACATGGAGATTTTTTTGTAACTTATTGACTATGCTGGTAGTATTCTTGTTTTCAGCCCAAATTAGGAGAGTAATATTTTTTCCCTAGGTATTCAACAGTAAAAATTTTAAATTATTTACCTAGCAAAATTTTAGAATATAGAGAACGGGTCATCAATGAAGAACACTGAGGAGAATGGGAGAGACCTAGTTTCTTGTTTTCTGTGTGTATTTCTGGAAAATGCAAGTGAGCACTGTATTTAATTTTTAAATGTGAAGGTAACAGCTTCATAGTATCTAATATATTTCAGCACTTCATACAAGTCTAATTTAACTCACTTTGATTTCATTGAGTTCAGAGTAGGCTTTTTATTGTGTTGAAAGGGCATTTTGGTAATGCCTGTAGTTCTCTTTACCAAGAAAGCATTAGGTAAGGTATTGCTCTGTTATTCTTTTACGGAATGGGGAACTGCTTTTAGCATTGTCAAAAGATATAGAGGAACCCAAATATTTGTTAAGCCATTTTGTAAAATACTATCCTTGACGTTAGTTACTGTGGAGACGAGACATAGTTATGTCTAGAATAGTTTGTGCTAGCATCTGGAGGGGAAAAATCGCTAAATTGACTTGTAAAGTACCAGACTTTGCTCCTACAAATACTCAAAAGATTGGGGATTAAATGCATGCAACAAAATAAGGTACATTTTGTAATTAATAGTGTTGTTTGCAAAACCATGGTGAATTAAGTCTTAAATGTTGATTCTGAATGGCTGGACTTTTTTTTTTTTTTTAAATGTTTTCAAAGGTCTTTATGTACTTCTGTAGCAATCCTCTGAGAACAGAGAAAAGATTCATTTGGTTTAAAAGCTGTTCAGGTTGAAACTTCTCCTATACAGAGAGCAGTCTTACTACACACAGCCAAATCACTTAAATTAGTATTTATAGGGTCTGTAAAAATTTTATAGTTAATAGCTATAAATCATTTTTATTTCAAGTTTCTGACGCGTTGTATTAAGAGAAGCAGTTTCATTATTCTTCTTTACCTTGAATAAAGTTGGGAAGTCATGCTTTTATTCTTAGCAAGGAACATTTAACTTGAACTTTGTTACACTTTTTAAAAAAACTAAATGCCTGAAAGGTGCAATTTTGGGCTCTGTACTGTGAGATTTGATTTCTTTTGGAGATCTGTCAAGCCAGTCCATCTTAATGTATGTACAGAACCCTTTTTTTTCTTTTTGTAACCAAAGGAGGAAAATTAGTTGGGCTTAGTTTGACTCACCACATTCTCTTTGTTTTGCTGGTTTTTTGCTGCTGAATTTTCCTAGTCTTTTGTATTTAAGTTTGACATCTGTCCTTTTAATTGTCTTTACAGTATCTGAGGCTTAGAGTCTGGGATATTACAATACTACCTGTGTATTCTAACCTTTCCATTTCCTGAGCTATATTTAGAGAGGTGTTATGGTAAAACTAGTCTTTGTTTTCCACAATATGCTTTGGGGTTTTATATTTAATCCTTAAAGATGTATCTTACCTTCCTTCTTCTCCCATAGGATTGCTATAATGAATAGATTAATTTTCTATTTTTCTTAAGTAATATAATCTTTAACAAGCTTTAAGGCTATTTGACCGTAACAGAAGGAAAATAATACAACTTCCATTTGTAGAAGAAATATTTAGTAGCTGTACTTGCACCATTCTCTTTCTTGGTACACATCATCTAGTTACCTGAGCAGTTTTCAAACATAAAATTATCTTCATTTTGTAGAGGTACAACTAAGGCAAAAGATGAGTTGTTTCTGTTTTATTCAGATTTGCTTGCTGTCACACATATTAAAAAGCAAGTCTCTTCAGAGTGTAGAGCTTCAGCTGAAAACAGCAAGGAATCTAATGCTACAACAAACTTCATAAAACAAACAGCAACAGGAAACAGTGGTGTTTGAAGTAATGTGCAAAGATTTAGGTTCAGACCTTGGAAAGTATGATCTGTTTTTCTGGAGGAAAGAAATTAAGATTGAGGCTAAAAATGTTATGTTCCAAATCCATGACTTGGTGTTTAGAGAAGTAGTCTGTTCTGAATATTTGTGAACTGTACCCTCTTAAACTTTATTTAAATGTTCAGTTGGTAGGTTGACAGGTTATGTGAAGCTCCTTATTGGAAGTTCTATGGAGTAATGCACTAAAATTGTTTTTTACTTTCCAAGTACTTGAATCTAATGTGCAAATACGAGAACTGGAATGTGAAATCATCTGTTCCTTTAACTTCTGAAATGGAAAGAAATACAAATGTGCAAAGCATATGTTTTCAGTTTTCATAAAATGAGATATGCTTTACATCCAAGACAAGGAAAGTCAGTTGTTTGCTTCTTGGAAAAGTTCTGCTTGCCTGCCAGATCTAGGACAGAATTTTGACCATAAGAATAGGAATTGATAAAAGCATTAATGCAACACAGGAATGTTCTAAATAATGACCTATGAGGTACAGGGATACTTCTTCCACTTCATGCCACTAAGGAGACATGAAAATTAAGCGAGTCTTTTGAAAATGGTACTCATCAATTTTAAGAAGGAACGTGTAAAAAGAATGAACAGTGAAAACAGATCACCGAAGTGATAAAAAGATAGTATAGAGTTACAGAGCCTTTTCTGCCTTTCTAGAGATCTGAGTTAATGCCTGGGTGCAAGCAAACATGATTAAATGTAGGTGATCTTTATAAGTATCAGCAAATGCATGGATCAGGATTGCCTGATGGAAGATGCTTTTGATTCTGAGGTTTGCATTGGTGCTATATGTGGAAGTGATGTGGAAGCTAATTCAGTTTACACATTTGGATATCATACTTGAATTTTTCCTTACATATATCTTGGTTAAACTTGAACATAGTTTCCTGTTTGACTGAAATAGGTAATATGTCAAAGAAATATTTTGGTTTAAGCTGAAAACACAATCCTTAGTGCAAATAAAAAGTGTAAAAGTATTTCTTATGAGCCTGAAGAAAGTTGCATAGCTATCATTTAAAGTTGCTGTTTTCTTCTTTAAACTGGTATAGTCCGGTTGGCAGTTTCTCTGAAGAATTGGATAATGGCTCTTGGGCAATCTTTTGTTGTTCACATTAGTTAAGTACTGCCTCTTTTCCTTCCTGTAATCCCAAGTGAAAACAAGGCAGTGGTTACTGCGTAAGTGACTGGGGAGGGAGTTTGGTAGTTGAGAGCAGTCACTCTTCCTTTCTTCCCACACAAATGTCACCCTTTGGGACAGCTCTGCTCTTAGGCAGGCAGTAATGGCCGTCCTTTCTTATTATCACTCCTTCCCATTTCTACTTCACCACAGCAACCCAGCTTTCTCTAGCAAATTCAGGTGGGTTGTGTTTGGTGTCCTTTGTCCTGAGGGTGAGAATGTTTTGTAAGATTAGCTGGGCACCTGATACAGGAATTCAAGGACCAAGGCTACTAACATTGTGTTGTGGGTTAACCCTGGCAGGCAGCTAAGCACCGTGCAGCTGCTCGCTCACTCCCCCCGGGTAGGATGGGTGAGAAAACTCATGGGTTGAGATAAGGAAGTTTAATAGGTAAAGCAAAAGCTGTGTGTGCAAGCAAAGCAAAACAAGGAATTCATTCACTGCTTCCCATCGGCAGGCAGGTGTTTAGCCACCCCTAGGAAAGCAGGGCTCCATCACGCAGTTGGGAAGACAAATGCGGTAACTCCAACCATCCCTGCCTTCCTCCCTCTTTCCCTCAGCTTTTATTGCTCAGCGTGACATCATATGGTATGGGATATCCCTCTGGTCAGTTGGGGTCAGCTGTCCCAGCTCTGTCCCCTCCCAGATTCTTGTGCACCCCCAGCCGACTCACTGGTGGGGTGGTATGAGAAGCAGAAAAGGCCTTGGCTCTGTGTAAGCACTGGTCAGCAACAGCTAAAACATCCCTGTATTAGCAACACTGTTTTGGTCACAAATCTACAACATAGCCCCATAGCAGCTGCTGTGAAGGAAATTAACCTTATCCCAGCCAAAACCAGCACACATTGGAACACTCTCTGTAATATACTTGAATTATGTTTTTATATGGGTTGGGAACAGATTAATAGTCCGTTGTAAATATTGTGCAGATTTGTTTTTTAACTTCGTATTTTTTTTCATATTGCTTTAGCTAATGACCAGTGAGGACATCATTTCATGATGGATAATGACTCTCCATTTCCATTTTTCAAAAATGTTAAATAAAATTAGATACATCATAGTTCCAAAAGTTTTAAGTTGATTTATATCCTTTGGCTAAAATAGCTTTTCAAAAAGATGGGTACTGGTGATGGTTTTTTCGGGGGGGGGGTTGTTGGTTGGTTTTGGGTTTTGTTTGTTTGGTTGTTTTTTGGGTTTTTTTGTTAAATTCCACAGTCTTCATTTGAAATGAAACTTGTTTCTAAGTTGGGTCATGTCTTCTGATCCTCCTGGTCAGCAAGGGGATCTACCCATCAGCTTCAGTCTTGAATGCATCTTTCGTTGAAATGGCATTCTTTGACCTTTTAATTTTCTGTGGAGAGCCCAAAAATCTTTGTGTTGTTCCTTCCTGCTCTTCTTGTATTTCCTTTCCAGCCTGCCTGTTTCTATGGCTGGGTTTTACTCTTTGTTCTGTGAAAAGATTAGAGGAAAAAATAATCTTCCTCTAACTAACACTAGGTAATCAAGAAGGAGGTGACCTAATCTGTGCCTGAAGAGAGAGGGAAAAAAAAAAAAAGGAAAAAAAAAAAAGGGCCCCTTTTCATCTCCTACAGAGGCACCAAATGCCTTTTTTGCTTGCAGGGCTCCTTATTCCACATATGGAGGATCAGCAGACATGCACCTTCTCAAAGAAGATATTGGTAAGACTTTTCTTTCTGTCTAACACAGAATTAAGAAACCCTTCTGGAGATTAAGACAACATTGTCGCAATGTTCAATTACAGTTAGCCTTGAAACACTGGATCTCATATATCCTGTGCCTATATTAATGAGGATTGTCTGAGATGTCGGTAACGCTTAATTGCCATCTACACATGCAGAATTTGCTTAGGAAATGAAAGTATCCTTGCTCTTTATTGTTACTGTTTAGAAAATTGAGTTTTAAATAGAGTAACGGATTTTTCTGCCTGCAACCCCACGTTTTCTTACATATTGCTTTGAAAAACATTTCTCTTAAGTTCTGAGAGTCAAACCTCTTACATCTTTTTCTAGTTGTGACAAGTCAACAGTTTATTCTCTGGTACCCAGTAACTAGTGTTTGCTAAGAAGATTTATTTTTTTTCCCAAAAAAATTCTAGTTTTAAGTTTTTATTTACTTTCATATGTGGTGCATAAGGTGTTCTTGGTTGTTGTTTGGGGGTTTTTTTTGTTTGTTTGGGGGTTGTTTTTTTTTATTCCTCCCTCCCCATTGGGAAGGACTGGCAGCCTTTAATGCAGTATTATTGTTTGTGAGCACTTTTTCCTTCTTGAAGCATGCCCTTTCCACTTTTGCTTATGCAATGACATCAGGTTAAAAATAGTCCGATTCTGTAGATGTTTTGTTGAAGTACAAAAATGCATTCTTCATAATTCCTGACTTTATTTTGCATGTCCTGTTTTTTGTGTTATAGTCTGCATTGGATTTACAAAGCTGCCTTTTTTTTTTTTTCCTGAAGCATTATGTCCTGTGGTGTGGCTTTGAAATAGTACTTCAGTTACACAAAAAGGTTATCTTCTTTACTACCCTCAGGATACTGTAAAATATTTGCTAAAAAGTATAGTCAGCATTTGTTAGGGCTCCAGAGTTGAAAAGATTGCTTTAGATACTGCAGTGTGGTTTTTTGCTGATATTCACATAACAAGTTTTTAATATTAACCTATGTGTGTAGCCCATTGGTACAACTGAACGCATGTAAAAATAGTAATATCAGTGAAATCCTTAAAAAACAAAAACCAAACAACAAATCCCCCACAAAAACCCAAACCCACCGACACCAGCAACATCCAAGAAAGGCAAACTGTAAAATACAATATAGCTGTACTATTCCAGGGAAATAATCTGTTCCTGGAGACTTGGAAAACAGCATATGTATTTACAAGGCAAGATGGGATGAGCTAAGGAGCCTGACAACTTTGAGGATATCCTTGCCCCAAATTTTTTGATGACTTCCTATGGAGCTAGGCTTTTTTTTTGGCTTGAGATTTGTGGTGGTAAACTAATAGATATTTTAGCTTAAATACCTTTAGCTTCTTGATCATTTGAACAGAAATTGTTTCATGAGACTTCCTGCAGTACTGATATGTGCTAAATATCTTAAGAGTTGCTTTATGTAGCTGATTTTCTAATTTACATCTTTTTTTTTGAAGTATATTCCAAGCATCAAAGTAGACTTCCTATTCCCTTATCCTACCCTAGATATAGGGGATATGTTCTCCATCTTCAAGATAGGAATTACTAAGTTCGGTTCAGTTGGTTCGTCTTAAGATAATCGCCATACATCATCCTTCCTGCTGAACTGCCTTTTTTCATCTTTCATGTATAAACCCTTGAAATGCAGCATATTTTGGTGGCCAGATGGGTACCTTGTTTTGAACTATATTGCTGCTTTAAGGGAAGTCTGCAGGTAAAATAAAATCTGTTGGATTCAGTTTTTACACCTTTAGAAACCTCATCTTATTCTGACCTTGCAAATCTAACCTCAGGGTTCATCTTTCCTTTTTCCTTCAGAAAATTAGTGTACTCCTGTTTCTCCTTCTGTATACAGTACGGAGGTATAAATTGACGTACCATTAAAGCAATGACTTCTCAGATTCAGCTTCTTTCTTTTGGCTGAGTTCCATATATGTGCTCTTAAAGAGAAGTTCAACTCTGAGTTTGCCTGGCCGGTTGTACCTTTAGTCTCTTGTTGGAAAGAAACGGATACCTACATTTTAGATTTCACTAATGACTGCTTGAAATAAGTTGCTGTTGTGTGGAGAACTGAGCTGTCATCTAGCTCTTAGATGTACTTAAACACGTCTTTGAAGATGGAAGGAGTAAGAAATGATTCGTAATCACTTTTGCTGTGTTGCAAAATGCTTTCTTCTGTAAAGTAAACTTTTTTACTATGAATATTTCCAGCGCTTAGAAAACAAAATTAAGTTCAGGTGATCTGTGTTCTTGCAAATCGTGCACTTTCAATTTGTGCACACAGATCAATTTCCTTCTAAAAAGCACCCTCAAGTCTTCTTTTGCTTATATAGCATCCTATTTTAGAGTACTAAATAACTTCTTGTTTCTCTATTACTTGTGATATATGTTAAATAGATTAAAAGTGACATTTATTGCTGCTTACATAAACTCAATTTCCAAATGTAGTTAAGAAAAAAAAGAATGTATTTGAACATTAAGCCATAACTTAAAATATGCCTTTTTGGCTGGATAGTTCAATGTAACTGGTATTCTTTTGCTCTTTGCAAAAGGCACCCCCTGCACCTGACACTTCACTCTTTATTAGGCACCGACTCCTTAACCTGAGCATACTTCCAAATGAATAACACTGTTTTAATGAATAAATAGCAAAGCAATAGGTACTGAGTAGTGCCCTTAATTTGGCGATGGTTGGTTATAGAGTAGGAGGATAACTTAAAGGGTCATGAGTAAAATGGTATGATCTTCCATTTGTATTGCAGCTGCTATCCAGTGCCTAAAAAATGAAAGTTATGAACACTGTGCAATTAAGATAGCGTGTCAAACATCATAGTTAGCTGTTTCCAATTAAGAGTTAAGACTTAAGTCCCGAGAGTATATTAAATGAGGCTTTCAGTCAATGAAGAGAGGGATAAAAAACCATAATGCTATTTGATTGCCTTGAAATACTTGTTTTTTGTAAAAACCTAAAAGGTATTGATCAGCTATTGCAGATGTATTGCTGATCTTAATGATTATTTCTGTAATTTTTGTTTTTTATAATATCCTTCCAAACATTCAGGAAAATGGCTCACCTTTGGCCCACCTCAAAGCAGCTCACAACCAAAAGACAGGCAGCAGCAGAACTGTAGGGAAAACCAAATAGTGTGGGGCTGGATGTGGGAATTTTCTTTGTGGAAGATGATTATATTTACTGCAAACAGGGTAATGAAGGAAGATTTCTCTGTTCTTTGTATTTCATAAAATAAAAGAGAAGTCATTTGTTCAAAACCAATGGGAGGGGAGCTAATTTTAATGTTGGGTAGAGTTTGCTCTGTGATTGATGCCTGTGCCTTTTGAGGCTGTGTGGGTTTTTGAAAGATGGAATTCTAAATTCTGTACTTGTTTTCTCCTGTTTCACTCCATTTTAGCCTCTGTGTTGAGTTTCCAGAAGATAAGTTATAAAAGGCATATCTGATTAGATGAAAGTTCTGTTGAACTGTATTTACTGTGCTTGCAATTGACAAATATGTTTCTTTTTTTTTTTTCTTTTTTCTTCTTTTTTTTTAAATAGGATGCAGGACAGAAGAGATTTGGTGCTATTTCCTGTAATATTTGTGGAATGCTTTACACTGCGTCAAATCCAGAGGATGAAACCCAACATCTGCTCTTTCATAACCAGTTCATAAGTGCTGTAAAATATGTGGTAAGAAAACCTTATCTTTATAAAGACATAAGCATTATCTCTTATTTGCTGTGTACTAGTTACAATTCATATTACATTAAGTTGTGTTTCAATAGATTAGTATCACAGTAGGCCATGAGTTATCCACTTTGGGAAATAAATGGTTTTAAGAGCCATGGTAGACACGTTATATGTAATGTATAAAAATGTTTAGTAGGATAGCGGTATTTCATTGCCATTGTATCCTTTCTGTTACAATTCCCTAGTCTTGGGGTGATGGGGGTGGTGATAGGAAGACAAAGCAGTGTCACTGTTCCGAAAGTGCTAAATACAGGTTTCAGTACAACTGGTGTTTGCAATGGTTGGCTTAATAGTCAGTTAAAGAGCTGATTGCACTGTTTTTGTAATTGTGTAATCTTAGATGACTTCTAGATTACTTTTTCTTAATTATGTGTAATTTGAAGAGAAACTCCCTAGGAATCCAGCTGATACAACTTCGTAGTATATGGAAACTTTACTGAATTTATAGTGTGATTGTAATCTTTAAATATAAAGTCCAAAGTATTATTCCATAACTTCATTATATGTGCTGTATCTGAGTATATCTCTCATTAAAGCTCAGATTTGAAAAATTTTGTTCAATTTAAGTATATTGTAAAATCAGCTACTTCACACTAACTGATATTACAAGACTTACAGGAAATACCTGTTCACATGTCTGAAATCCAGAATAGAATCCACAAAGTCTATTTTCTTTATCACACATGTTACCTTCAGTACTCTACACTCGAGTAGATAAGACCTCCAGGATAACTGAACTGAGGCCACCAATTCATTTCATGTAGGTACCAAACGGCTGTTGGGCTACTCTTAAATCTCAAGCTCAATTTTATCCCACTGTTTACAAATATAAAGATATATCTTCCTAGCTAAAGTGTTTGAAACCGTCAGGTAAATAGTTCTGGTATTTGTTCTGTTCTTGGTTAGTTTTTGCTGAATAATCCAGACATCTTGAAAGATCTCTTCCGATACACATTAGCTACATTGTAGGGTGAGACTGGGCAGAAAGTGTGATGGAACGCAGTACATTATAATGGCAGCATATAATACGTTTCCCCATTTGAGTCCTGTTTGTCCTTTTCCTGCCCCCTCCCCCCCCAAGTACTTTCAGATTTTGAATGTTATCAAAGATGTAAACATAATTTACAGAAGGTGGTGTTAGTTCTTTTGGACAGAAGCTGGCAGAGGAGTTCAATAGTTACTTAAAGCTGCTATGTTTGTGTAGGTGGGAAGCTGCGCTGAAGTTTGAATATTTTGAAAGCTGAAAGCTGAAATTTCTGACTTGTGTGTATGTCTAGAGTAACAGCGTGATTAACATAAAAGTGAAAGAGCAGACTGCCTTAAACCAGTTGTAAATAGCTATGTATAAAGTTAGGTATGCTTTTAATTTGAGAAAAACTTTCCCTATTGTTTTCTCAGTTGCTAGGCATCTTTGTAAAACTTCACACAATGTGTGCTCAAGCAAATTATCTGTATTGTCAGTTCAGTGAGTAAACAGTTCTATCTCTGAAATCTTTTAAAACTCTAGTTGTGTTTTGTGACATCATAGATGGCTATAGAGTGATGATTTAGATGGTTATTCTATAACAGAAGCTATAAAGTAAGAGGTGAAGGAAGGAGTCCCAAGACTCTAAAAACCCCCGTCTGATTTTTTTTTTTTCTCATAACAATTTGATTGACACTGTTTTCTGCATGGATAAGTAACTTTTGCCATGCTAAATAGGTAAGTCTTTAACACTAGTCATTTGACCCATAGTCAGTGGTTCTTCGTTGATTGTATTGTGGTAATGTCCGTGACAGAAACATCTTCACCTCCTCTTAGAAAATAACTTGAATTTTAGATAAGCCTTCTTGACAGTGAATTAGTACACCAAATCTCTACTTGTTAATTCTTAGTTGTCCAGAAATACCAGAATAACGATTGCTAGTTATCCTAGTTTTGCTAGGAGGTTTCTAGTGGGGATTGTTGGGAGGATGGCTTGGAGGTGTGATATGCTTGGTTTCTAGATATTTGTATGTAGCTACTGTGTTGAAACTATAACTACCTTCCTTTCCCTGACAGAAAGGGTTAACTGGACAGTAGCATCATGGGATTAAAAAAATTGTACTAGAGAAAGTCTTAGTAACTTCTTGGTTAGACTTTCTGGTCCAGGAGCATCTGGTCTTGTTGACCTTGATATGTTACTTTATTAGCTTTCCAGATATTCTTTTTTATGTAGTTAATGTATTTGGCATTATTGTTGATTTGGAGGCCATTCTAAGGTATCTTAGGCCATATCTAAGGTATCCATTTTTCATTCTCGTCATTCACATTCTTCAAGCATTTTTCATTCTCGTCATTCACATTCTTCATGCCATATGGTGCAGTCCCAGCCTGACTTGAGAAGACTTTTCTCAGTTTTTCTCCCTTTTGAGTGTCTCGTTACGTGCCTAGTAGTTCTATTGATGATTCATTTCACAGAATCACAAAAAGAAAGCCTATATACATTATCATGCTAGAGCTTCTTGCTGTGAACTGTGAAAATGGACTTTATTGTTAGTGTCTTGCCCACCTGCATGCAGCTGCTTTGTGGGTTTCTTAAAAGTACTGAGTAGCCAGAAGATAGTTTGCATGTAAATAATAAATTATTTACTGTCTTCAACAAAATATAATTTTGTTTTTTGTTTGGTTTTTTTTAAGGCCTATCTTGTTTCTTCTAGTAAAAATTTCTTTCTAGGTCCCTAGAAATTCCATGATGCCCCCAGAAGTAGGACAGGCTAACAAGGAGATGGTATTGGGATACTTGTTTTGTCATGGATGGCTGATAGAGACAGTAAGGAAACTGCAGGCCTTGTGTGGAGAGAGGAGGTTTGACAAGTTTAATGACATTTTCTGGATTTGGGAACAGAAGATTGGCAAGGACTGATACGGGTTTTCTGAAGGGTGCCATTTGCTGTTAATAGGAGCGTGCAAATTGAATAAGCAAGAAGGTAAGGTGGTCAAGGATAGTACTGGAGCAGGAATAGATTAGTGTGGGAGATGTCCCCTACTGCAGACAAATGTAGGAATCTGTCTCGCTATCCTTCTGGTTTCAGACATCTGAAAATCTCCAGAAAAAATAAGCCATTCTAGCATGTGCGTGCATTGAGTGGGATGAATACGTGGTTCAGTTTTATAAAATCCTCTAGCTGCGATACCAAACAATGTCAATTGTGTATCCTCTCTGTGATACCACATAGTATCAATTTAGTATTTCTGCAAAATTCTTCTAAGAGCAAGACATTATTTTTAATGATGTTTTTAAGTTGTGAAGCCAAATACTTAAGTTAGGAAATGCCTGTGGATTCAGGTGCCTGATGTGAATGCAGTTAATGTGTTTGTATTTCAAGCTCATCCTCTTAGTTAAGAATATCTTGAGCTGAAGAAAGTGGAAGAAGCTGTTATTTGGGCTAATGTCTAATCTGTTAAGTTTTAAATAGCTATTCTGCTGTAATTGCATCCAAGCCCATCTGTGAGGTTCTTACGATTTTCGTATTGAAACAAAAAAAAAGGGCAACATTTGACTTCTTGGAACCTAAGGTTAATAGAATATTGGGATTGAAGATGATGATGAACTTCATGTCATCTTAGAAAGATTTCTTGGTTGTCTTGATTTACATTAATTCCAAAAGGGATACATCTGTTCAGTATAAAACAATAATATTTCAAATAAAGTTCTTACTATTAGCTGTCTTCTGTAAGAATCTTAGTTTTAACAGAGGGTAGTATTTAATAGTTACATCCAAGGATCTTAATGTGTTCTACAGTCAAAACCTCATTCTCCATATTACACCTGGGGGAAAGAGAGACGGAATATCTGTAACTTGATGAAGGAGTCAGGAAGAAGAATGCAGTAGACCATTTCTCTGCTACAAATTATCAAGGGTAAAAGGGCACAAAATTTCATACTAAACTTGATTATTAGGGGAAAATTTCGGAAATGTGAAAGAATTATACAGTATTAACCACATTTTCCTCACTACCTCAGTATTTTTGAGGAAAAAACGGTGTAAGAAAAGACCACCGCCGATTTTTATGTTTTTTTATTCTGGGAAATAGGGAGTACAGACAAGCCAGAACTGACATCTATAGAAAAATACCAGGTTTGCTGTCTCATTTCCTACTCTTACATAAGAACTTTTAAAACATGAGGAAATGCATGGGAAGCAGTCTATTGTGTCTTCTAACTCATGCTTTTAAAGGCAAATCTACATCAGATATTATTTTAAACTATAAGCAGAACATAGTTCATGTGAAATTGATTGCTGAACGTTTCAGCTACAGTGCTATTAATGTTGGAACCATCTTTCCAACTGTATTCTACATCATTCATTATATACATGTATAATATCCAGTGCAAGCAAGTACTGCACAGCGTAATTGTAATTACTGTCCGTACTATTTCACTATGCGGTAGCAACTGCTTGTCTGTATTGCACTTTTTTGAATGATTTCTTTCTTTTGTAAATTCTATTGCCATTGCACCTTAATAAGCAAGCAGAAGCAATCTTTAATGTTGTTTGAATTGGGAAGAAAAGTTAGAGGTAGATTAAAAATGAGTTAACTGTTCATTGCAGAGTTGCCTTATGTTCTCAAACTATTAAAAATACCTGTAGGATAAATAGTCGTGACATGGAGGGGAGGAGGGTATTGCAACAGTTACGACATGCCACTGGGGCTCTGCACAGCACCAGTCTGCCCAACTGTGGTGACTAGGCTATACGTGCCTTGCTGCTGCTGGCTATAGGTAATCTGTTGTTGAGCATAGACTTCCAGTGTCAGGGAGGAGTGGTATAATCACATGCGTTTACTCGAGGCCTTGCAGAACATGTATCCTGGTGGGAACAATAGCTTTCCTTTTAACTTCTTTGGTCATCACAAGCAATGTATATCAAAGCTTGGGCACCTCATTGAACAGTAAATAAGTCTTAATGCCCTAAAGTAATGTCAGTTAAAAGGAAAGGAAAAGCAAATTTTCTGACGTTGCAGAAGAATATTATAAAGTATATTGCAGACATAATGCTTTTGTTTCTTACTATGGCAAGGTGTTCGTGCCATCTGCCTGGGTTAAGGAGTGCTACTTTAGTTCTCAGTGATTGAAACAAAATACAACAGTCTGCAAGGTGTTTTAATAGTGTTAAAATAGTGGGTGTTTGTTAAAAAAAACCCATGTTAATCAGTGTGTTAAGGGATATTATCTTCAGACCACATGCAAGATACTGATAGTAAAGCATATTTTGTGTATTGTAGATATCTAATAGGATCAGTCCCAGTTGAAGCTATAGCACGTTTTCCTTAACAGCTTTAATGTTAGAATATGAAAGAACTGTGACCCATCTTGTGCATTAATTCCATTGGTCTGGTTTAAAGGAAGCACAGTTCATTCCTTACTAAGACTGAACAATAAGGATACTGAAGATGCATGTGCTTATGTGAAATGTTAGTTTTTCTTTTTGAAACTCTTAGAGCTGCTTCAATAACACAGGAATATGACTTTAAAATGTCTTCTCTGATGTAAACCAAATGAACTAAAAATCTTGGATGAGCTTAGGGTTTGCAGAAATTTTTTGGAAAGCTTCATCTAAAAGATACATTTCTGAATAAATTCCAAAATACTTCAATTTAGAAACTACCTCTCCTGTGAATATGATCAGTCCCCATATTACACTAATCACTTAAGAAAATTGATAGGTGGACAATAATGAAAATAATGAGTTCTAAGTATTAGAGAGTCAATTATTGCATTTTTATGGAATTATTTTTCGACTTCTGCTAATACACTGTTGCTTAAAAGTATAACAGCAGTAAGCTGTTCAGAAACGTTTTCTTCCATCAGATTTCATTTTGTTGGAAATACCTGGCTATTATGTTAACAGAATACCTTAACCTAAAATTTAGGGTTGAATTTTCTGCATTAGGCCTGCCACCTAAAATTTAGAGTTGAATTTTCTGCATTAGGCCTGCAACATTCTGGATGCTGTAATGGTGGGATTATCGAACACATTGCATTTATCTGCTGAGTGATGGTCACAGTTGGTTTAAAATAGGCTGTAGAAAGCTTTTGCAGGGCAAACAGGTAGCCAAAAGGCAGCAAAAGACAAAAAATGGAGAGAGGATGGCATTTGAGGTTGAAGAGTAGTAATCTTTGCCTGAATTTTTTGACACCTTTTCTAACAGTCTCAAAAGGCATGTCACAATCCCACAAATTGCACTTTTCTGCTTACCTGAATATTGTGACACTGCTGTTTCCTGCCCTTTGTATTCAGACCATAATACATATAAATTCAAATAGGATCTTCATTTGTGTTGGTATTTAGTGCAACTACTACAGAGAAGAAAAGCAGGCAGGATTGAAATGGTGTCTGTGTTGCAACCATAGCCATGCTGGGTGCTAAACTTATACTTAAATAGTTCCAGGGCTACCAGCAAGTAGATAAATTTCTAAAATTATTCTCTTCATGTCTTGTTTGGGATAAGGGAATAAAATCAGCATGATTAAAATGAGATACAGATCAAGTATTATAACACTTAAGTTTGTCATTTTTTTGTGGTAGTATATATGGCATTCATTCAGTGCCAAATTCCATTGTTTGGTCTTTAGTTGAACGTTATTTTATGGGAAGGTACAGATTTCAATGCGAATTATTCCATCAATATTGTTTCTTCAAAGGCTTTTTTATTTAAAGTTGCTTTGAGTAAGACTTGTAGATCAGCCTTTTTAGTGGCTGAAGTTACTTCTGCATTCAGTATTTTTAGGTCCCATCAAAGCAACTTGAGTTCTGATATCTACCAGTCCCATCTTACTAGATTTAAGTGGCTTTTTTGTTTTGTTTTTTTCCATGCAGGTACTGCTCATTATTCACCACGAGTGTGGATCTGAAGAAGAGTTAATTACCTCTATTTTTTTGAGTATGTTTATACTTCAGATACACACAACGTAGCCTCCTTCCCCATTAGATTCTTAGAAGGTAGTTATAAAATTTTTTCTAGTATCCTTCTTGTGGCTTTAACAGTTATGATCAGTAACAAAATAAACTATTCCTTACATTTTGGGCAACTGCATGCCAATCAGTTCACTTAGAACCTCCTGGAGGTCTTTCGCATGCCAAACTTTAAAACTGAGTGTGTATTTGTGGAGGTAACTATGTTAAAAAGAAATCTTTTAATAAAACTTAGGGTTTTTCCCATTCACTGGACTTCGGAAAATAAGTATTACATAGGTTTGGAAATCAGTTATGTGAGCCGAGTTTGCTACTTCTTTTTTAAAATTCAGTTTGCACTGCAGTCCTGGGGGAAAAAAAATCTAGTTGGGAAATTATAAGACACTTTCACAAATTGTTTCTAGATATAGTTAGGCTATTGTATAAATTGTTGTATAAATAAGATCATACTATATCTGTTGTGCTCATTTTAAAAAGCTAGCTGAAGTTTCCTTCTCTAGCAAAGCAACTGCTAAATAGTGTGAAGTTTCTGCATAAGTTCAGTGTCTAGAACAATAATGTGCAATTTCTGTTTGTAAAAGTACATCTTGTGTATGGTTTAGATAAGTGTTTGTTTTATTTAGGGTTGGAAAAAGGAGAGAATTTTGGCTGAATATCCTGATGGAAAGATAATAATGGTTCTTCCCGATGACCCAAAGTATGCACTTAAAAAGGTATGGTGAAAAGGACTGGACTTGTATATCTTACCGTGTTTGATACTTTAATATAAGTAATGAGAATGTTCATAGAAAGTTTGTATAATTTATGTGGGAGCAGTTGAAGCTGGAATCAAAACTGCCCTGGTTCTGTAGCTTTTTCCACAAACAGGTCAGACATCTCACTCTTGCACACTGCTTGCTCTCTTCATAGAGAGGATGGGTCTGAGCAGGAGTGGAAGGCAGGGGTGGGAACAGCGTCAACCAACTGATTTTTTTACATTTTTTTAATATACTTGCTGAATGTCTGCCAGATATTTTATGTGATATAAACTTCCTACTATATTTTAAAAAACTGAAATGTATTGACATTATTACACAGCATGAATACGGCACCATTCTCTAAACAATTTTTGGATAAAAACAGATTTAGGTGGAGAGTGGCCTCAAAGTCATGTAGTCCATTCCCATGTCCAAAGCAGGATCGGCTCTCGTTATGATGCATCTGACGACTTTCTAAAACTTGTACCACTGGAGGTTTTTCTAACCTCTCAGGACTCTGTTACAGTGCTTCGCTGTCCGTGACATTAGGATATTTTCCCTAAGCGTCCAACAGAATCTCCGTACTGAAATTTAAGCTCGTTAGTGCAAATCATACTGCCATAGCTGTAGAAAACATCCTTCTTTTCCTCTTTGCAACAGCTTTTTTGTGCCTGAACAAACTCTGATTGTTTTACCTTAAGAAGATTGACAGGATGTGCTGGGTTTTAGTTTATACTCCTAAATAACGTTTTGTAGAGCTCTGATGATTGTCATACTCTCCTCTAGATTATTTCCATTTGTGCCATGTCTCACATCTCTTTTGAAACTCTTTACCTAACACTGGGCACAGCACACCTGTGGAGACTTAGAGCAGCAGGGTACTTCAGTGTCTTGCTGGCTAGCCTGTGTTCATACATCTTAATATGTCATTACATTTGTTTTTTCAGTAGCATGGCATTGATTCTGTTTAGCTGGGGATTTGCTGTGACTAACAGGTACTTTTTAACAGTACCGCTATTGCAGGATCACAGAATGGTTGAGATTGGAAGGGACCTCTGGAGGCTGAATTGATGCCCAAGACAGCTCTTTCTGACTGTAGGGGGTTTTCTTTAGCCTAACGTAGAATTTTTTAAGTTACTGAATTGAGAAGAAACTACAAATTTTCTTTTTACAATATTTAATGCAGATAAGTTTGTTTATTAATTTTTGTTTCTCTGATGGTATTATCTTAATTTTAGTACATTCATGGCACATTCAGTTTAGTAAAAAATGGCTGAAGAAAAAATTACTTAAAATACCTAAGTGGGGCAGAGGAAAGGAAGACTGTAGCAAATGAAGTCATTTAGGATAGAGTTCTCCATAGTTCTGTGTGGCTGAAGTTGAGAAAACCTACAGCTGTCCCCACTGTGGATGACTGACTTCAAGAATGGTTACTTAGTGTTCCAGTTGGCCAATTGGACTTGTCATTAAAAGACCAGTACCTGAAGGTTAGATGAGAAAGTAGAAAGTAACTGATACCATGCCTTTTAAAAGTTATTTTAAAAGCATTTTTTAACACAATTTTCAGTTGATCAGTACTAACTTCATATATTCATAGCATCAGTAATTCTAGTCTTGCTTTACTAACGTAACTACAACGTGCATTAAAGAAGCTTATGCCGTTTAAAGCACCACATGGGAAAGGCCTCTTTATTTCTGTCTCATGAGATGACAGAGGGATGATAGCGGCTGTTTCAATGCCCTGTTGTAGGTACAAGAATCCCTCAGTAAAATCTCGGCTCATGCATAAGCTTTTGTTTACATTCGTGCTGGAGTTTATATATTTCTTCTAAACTTGCTGATATTAGACAAAATTTTATTTTTAGTTTCAGTTACTCTTTGCCAAGCTAATGGAAAAGCCGAAAGCTTGAGGAAAGAGGCGACAGTTATTCATTCCTTTACAACAAATGCATACATTTTCTAGCTGCCTCGGCACCATGCTTGCTATCATCTGCTCAAAACCCTTAATGGATTAGTTCTTTCAAGACTTGAAAAGTAACAGACAGAAAACCTTCAACTAAGCTAGTTTAACTTTTGGCATAGATCTCATTTACTTCCAGAATATCAGAGTCCACACTTTGATTATCTGTGTTGTCTCTATTAGCCTTCGAGTAATTGAAGTTTGGACTTAGTGGAAGCTGACTTAGACGTCTCTACTCTTCCTATTTCCAGTCGAGTATTATTTAGGGAACATTTATGTGGACCGATGTGTTGCAGGTTACTTAGGATAATCCTTAACTTCTGGAATAGCTTTCTGTGTTCTAGATACCTTAGTGTATTTTTGCAAATCTGTAATTTTAATGTAAATGTATACAAATGTATATTTACACGTGTTTCTTACACAGCATTTAAATTTATTTTGACAGGTTGAAGAAATTAGAGAAATGGTAGACAATGACTTGGGATTTCAGCAAGCTCCGCTCATGTGTTACTCTAGAACTAAAACTCTTCTTTTTATTTCTAATGACAAAAAAGTTATCGGCTGTTTAATTGCAGAACATATCCAGTGGGTAAGTGATTGATTTGGAGAAGGGCAACCTATGTCATAGGTTGTATGCACTAGGCAACCTAGTGCATAGTGACTGTGTTCTTCAGACATTCTGAAACTACAGAGTTACCTCAGAGTTTAAGTCTAGCCGTTTAGCAAATAAGTATTCCGTGTGTGCCTTTTCCACAGAGGAAGAGACTTTTGGTGGTAGACCATTCTGAAATGTAGTTGCTCATTTTTGTATAGTTGATGCTGAGATGAGACACATGTATGGTGTCATACTTGGCTCAGACCTGCTCATCTAAGAACTTGCTTCAGCCAAAGGGTGGAATTTGTCTTCCTCTGCTAGTCTTACGCTAGCTCTGGCTCTCCTCTTGCTTGTTGACAAGCAGATTCACCTCCCTGCCCGGCAGAAATCCAACGTAGATGAAGAAGTGGGTGCTCTGTAGGACTGAGTTGAATCACCGCGGGGTCAAACAGCTCCACAGCGAACAGAAGCAGAGGGCAGAACTGTGCAGGGGCGAGCAGGACAAGAAGTCGTACTGCCAGTTGCAGTACTAAAAACTGATGTCAGAGCTTTGTCACGTATTCTGTCTGTTCCCTTGTAAACTGTGGTGTTTTCTGCCGTCCCTTGGGAGTAGCAGATGAGAAGCAAAACAGTCTCAGTCAAAGTCAGAGAAATTGATGCAAACACTTTAATACAGGTGGTAATAAGAATTGGATTATTTGTTGCTGTTCCTTTAAATCGGATAAGCTTTAGAGGGTTTTTTGGTTTAATCTTTTATCATCTGTTCCAATTCTGAAACTCTTAAGAGAAATTAAATGAGACACAAATACGCAGCCTTTTTGGTAAGGCATTTTAGCACGTAAGTATGTTTAACTGAAATAAATTGCACAAGAATTATTTTGTTCAGTCATTAGCTTTTATAAAGTGACAATTTTTACATCACCTGCAGGGCTACAGAGTTATAGAAGAGAAGGTTCCAGAAGTCAGTTCAGAAAACGAGAAAGTCATATTTGAAAGACAGAAAGCATGGTGCTGTTCAACTTCTCCAGAACCTGCTATTTGTGGGATTAGTCGGATATGGGTATTCAGCATGATGCGTCGAAAGAAGATTGCTTCTCGGATGATAGAGTGTCTTAGGTAATATAAAAAAAGTTCCTTGGTTACATGTGTTTTAGAGAGAACTCAGTCCAAGACATTTATTGCTTTGTGTGTCTCAAGCTTGTATTTTTAAGCTGCTGGTGATACTGGGGATGTAGATTTGAGCACAGTTGGCAGTTCCGGTATTACGTGGAGTTCAATAACTAACGTCAGTATTCTGCAATAGCTTGTCTTTAACAGAAGTCTTTCTGCTAAGTGCAATTGCAATGGGTCACCCTAGCAGACCGCCAATGAGCTTGGGTAAATTCCTCCGAGGTAATTACGAGTGAAGGAAATGAGACCGTCTTTGGTCAAAGTGTGAGATTACCCAAGTGTTAAGGACTGGGACCTAACCATTGGCTGAATGTGCATTCCTTAGAGGTGGAAAGGGAGAGAGAACAGAGATGAGTGCACTGCGCTATTTGATATAGTCTGGTGGCTTCCAACTGTATTTTTTTTTCTTTCTTTACTCAGGTTCACTGAGCCTTATGAGGTATTTTCAATTTCCATGGAGCTTTAGTAGCTAGTGATGAGTGTATCGAGCTGAATGCCAAGTGCTAGATCCATAAAAGGACTCAAACATCCGCGCTACTGTTTAGAGAAATGTTAAGAACATTGACTTTCCAAACCTTAGGCTTCTTCCAGTGACATTTCCTAGAAGTTTAAACACCTGTTCTGAGTAATGCCAAGAACTACCCAAATCTTACTACTGCTGGGCTGTCAGGTTTGTGCTAGGTGCCTGGCTAGCTCCATCTTGTTGGAGTTTGTGGCAGAGGTCCTGCTGTGTCTGCCAAGCCTTGCCCTCTTGGGTATTTGGAGAGCCTAGCAAAGCTGTTCTGCTCTGCAGAACGCATCTTGCCTGGCTGGTGGAGCAACTAGAAAGTTCTTATCGGATCACATTCTGTCTGAACTATCGACTGTAAAGCTGTATTCAGATAAGCAGATTAACTTGATGATTTGGTTCTATTTTTGGCTGATTTTTAACTGTGTATTCAGTAGCTTCCTAGAAACTATTTCTAAAGGAAAGATTTCTTCCCCAAAGCAAGGCTGGAGTTGCTCCTTCAGTTACAGCTCTAAAGGATCTTTAGAATCAATTTTAATGGTTCGTTGCAGCTAGCGAGAAGAGGTCTCAGGCTTCCTCTCAGCTGTGCACCGCGTCTTACCTCTGGCTGTGCTCTGGCTGTGCTCTGGTGCTTGTTTGGCCTTCCGTTAGCTCATTGCTACGTTAGTAGAAAACAGGTTCACCAAATAAAGCTTTGTGTTATTCTGGTGCTCAGTTGGTTTGTAGAAAGGTCTGATGAGCTCTAGAGTTGGCATGAATGAGGGAGCCCAGAAAGTTGCAGAAGGCAAAGGAGAGGAGCGAGACCTGCTTTTTGAGGGCAGTAGCGGTTAGATCTGCTCAGCTGCCAGTGAAACTTCAACCTAAATGTCTTTCGTGGCAAAAGGTAGTTTGAACAGGATGATTCTGGTAGCCAGCTAAATCCTGACTTCGAAATGTTGAAGGCGGCATCCTAGCAGACTTTTTAAGTCCATTTTGAGAATGCCTGCCCCGTTTCACTCGAGCTTTCACAGCCGGCCTGGAGCCACAAAAAGCTGGTCAGACGGTCTTAAGAACCTTGCAAAATCCTGTTCCTACATACACTAAAGAGAAGGTAATAAAGCTGGTAATAATTAGAAAGGATTTTGTTCCTATTGTCTTTTCCTCAAGATTTAATGGAGGTGTCCATATGATCGAAGCTCATAGTTGCTCTGCAAGTACATGCAAGTTTTTGTTTTAGAGGAGTTAAAAAACTTAACTTTAATGGGAGTTTCTTCCATTTCCAAGGGTAAACGTTACCTCCTCCTCCCCCTGATCGAGGTCTTAAAGCCTGAGATCAATTTTCTAAATT
Source organism: Aptenodytes forsteri (assembly GCF_000699145.1). Taxonomy (NCBI): domain Eukaryota; kingdom Metazoa; phylum Chordata; class Aves; order Sphenisciformes; family Spheniscidae; genus Aptenodytes; species Aptenodytes forsteri. The sequence continues at coordinate 6,984,692 of NW_008796043.1, forward strand.
TGCTCACAGAGCCATCTGGAAAAGTACAATGGCATCCCTTGATTCTCTCCTCTTTCTTCAAATAAGAATGAAACATACATAAAATACTTTCATGAAGAAGAAGTTAAGCAAATTGAATCTTCCTTTTCAGGTGGTTATTACTGAAAGCGTATCACTTATGAATTATGCCTTGAGGTTGTGTTCTTAGATGTTCTAAATTAATCCAAGATGTGCTCGCATCCAAATATCGGATGTTTTTCTCAAACCAGGAACTTGAAATGTCATCGGGTCCTTTCAGCCCCCTCTGTAAGCACCCTAGCTTGTTTGTAGCTTACGTTTTCATTCCTAGTGGTTGGAGTGCTAGTCCTAGCAGTCTCCTCTCTATGAAGAAATAGTTGGAATGAATTCAAACTTTTTTTTTTTTTTAAACTCTGAAATTGAACTCTTGATGCAGCTCGCAAGCAATTGCTCTGTACGAACATTTCTTCTAAAATACCAAAACCTTACAAAAACCCTCCCGGAACAAATGCTCCTCCTTGCCGTTTGGAAGGAGGAGATAGATCATATAAATGGAGCTGTCTCCTCCTAATAGAGCTTCTTCCTTTTGAATGTCCGTGCCCCTGAATTAATGGCTTGTGGCCTAATAGCATAAACATTCTTGCATTATTCCCTGGGGGTAATGATCTTTTTTTTTTTTTCCCTCTCCCCTAACAGGAGCAACTTCATATATGGTTCATACTTAAGTAAAGAGGAAATCGCTTTCTCTGACCCCACTCCTGATGGAAAACTCTTTGCAACGCAGTACTGTGGCACCGGCCAGTTCCTGGTATACAACTTCCTCAACGGACAGCACCAGACTTAACTGCTCCCGAAGGAATTCCGTTTTTATTGGGAGACTTCTGCCAAAACGTACCGAGTGGGTGCAGACCTTCAGCAGAAGCCAGGGCCATTTTTACTACAGTGAACTCAGGACTGGTAACAACCGAAAGGTTGTACTATTTTATTAAAATTGTAAACAATGCAGTAATAGGCTAACTTTGTTTTTTTTAAAAGAAAGATATTTTATTAACTTTTACAAAGGTTTGATTGTATTTTATCTAGTTAGTCATGTTTACATGCAGCAGAAAATTGTTCATAGTGGACTGTAAACTAATGCAAAGACTCTAGTCTCACTGATGAGTACATGCTGAAGTTCTTAACGTGGTGATATACCAGTGCCGCTCGGTACTGTAACGCTGATCTCCTACCGCCGGTTCCAGCAGCTGGGCGAGGCCGCTGACGGTTGCTTGCTTGCCAGAGTTCAAGGCTGCGCTCAGTTGCATCGAGGCAAGAAGCGTTACGGTGCAGTTGTCGCCCTCACAGGCCGTACGGTGGCTTCCGGGGTGCATTCTGTGTGCTGCTGGGCGTAAGGCAGCCTACTGCGTGTCAGCAGCCTCGGAAACTTGTTCCACCCCGTCCCCTTCTCCCCCAGATTAGTCGTAGAGTAACAGGTGGAATGAAAACCCCGAGGACTGGTGTACTCGTCATTTTTCTTCAAGTGCTGTACTGAGTATACACCTTTGTTAGTGGACTTCGCTTTGATACTTGTCACTCCTTCATAAATCTCTCCTCTTTTAAAGGGTTTGTATGTTGAAAAACTGCTGTGGCCTTTCTTGATCTGTACATAATGTAGATAGATTAAAAATAAAATACTTGATAGCTTTTTTTAAAGTTACTCTGTATTGATACTAAGCGTGAATGAATCTTTAGCGTATTTCATACTTGTGCATGTGAAATATTACCTTAGTGGCTACGGGCAGCGTCTGTTTTGAGGCAGTCGCTGGAGAACACAGTCGCTGCATTCAGACCTGCTTGGGGTCGGAATTCCCTTTGTGACAGTGCATTTGCGTCACACCCCGAGGTTCAGGTCCCCAGTAGCTCCGGATCAACACCATCCTGATAGAGGGTTTACAGTAAGGCGAGAGGTGATGCCTTCAGCCTGGAATAATAGCTTAAAAGCCTAATGTAAGATGGGGGAGATTTAATTAAATTGAAACTTAGGGTTTGCTTCCATTTTGGGACGTGCGTGCAGTCAGGAGACGTTTGTTTGTATTGTGCTGTCCTTACCTTGGGCTAGAGCTAAAGCAAAGAACTCGCACCACCTCTGAAAGGTTACTCGGAATATTTAAACCCGAAGTGGCTGAACGGTGGTGAATCCCGGGCTGTAGAGGCTCTTGTTTCCAAGCGGCGACTTGTCCTTTTCAAGGGGATTGGGAGCAGACTGTAAAGGGCTTTGTCACCAACGCGGTGCGGGTTCACGGAAAACCTAAAGGTGATCGATCCTCTCCGGTGGGCTGGGAAAGCAAGACGTGCCGGGGTGCTTCTGCTGCTCCTAAGCTCTTGCCCGAGCACTGCGGCAGTGTGGCCAGACCGACCGAGGCCGGTTTTCAACCGCTTACGCGTCTGGGGGCTGAAAGTTGGTGTTCACAGCTCGCGTACCTCCTCCCTCTTGGCTGCCTGAAACAAAGCTGCTCTCCCAGACCCCAGGTACCCAGTTTGAAACCACCACGTTAACTCTTTTTAAAACCGACGGGTGGGATTCACGCTAGCAGGATGAGGTGGGTTTCTCCGGGGCAAGCGCTGTCGTGTGTGAAGAGAGAAAGAAACGGCGTCCTGTGCAAAGTACCAGTGAAGAGAGGCAGCCTTAAATGGTAACTTAATATATTCAAATTTAATGAAAGCACATTATAAACAATACCGTAGCCACAACTTCAGACAGGTTCAGTTCATAAACAATAACATGAGGTAGACTGACTAGTGAAGCTAAATTCACCAAGTTTTTGGTTAAGAAAACTTTACACTAGGAAAGCAACATTTTTAACCCTCTTCCAACAGTCACAGAAAGCAATTACATAAGTTAAGCAAAAAGCATCTGCATATGATTCTTTAAATCTTAGTTTACATTCAAATTTAACCTGTGAGTAGACAGAACATCTACAGGTACAACAGAACGCCGGCCGATTTAATACATTCATAAGAATGGCCGTGATGGTGAGGCTTAAAACCGAAATGGAACAGCAGTGGCCTGGCTGCCAAGCAGCGGCCCCCTTCCCAGGAGCCCCCCGGCAGCCAGCTGAAGTGTTCGGTGGGACGGGCCTACTCCTTTGGCGCGCTCTGGCCAGAGCGTTGCCGAGAGGCCTCGCTGCCGCACGGGAGAGAGTTAAGGAAACGGGTTTACTATTACTTGGTCAAGGCAGGCAAACGCGCTGACTTTCTGACTGCATTCTCAACCTCCAGGACAATTTCGCACTGCTTCACCAGAGGGCTAACTCCTCATAGTAGTCTCAGCACCTGGAATTTTAAGAACTTAGTGCAAACGTCAAATACACAAACAAAAAGGAAACCATTTTTGAACACGTAATACCCGGAACTTCTACACCACACTAAGACTCGGGGTTGGCCATAAGCCCTTCTGGCAAAACCAGAACTACCGGAATACATTCGGGTGTGTATCAAAAGCTTCAAGAAGCATCTTTTATATCCCTACTTCTTCCAAGTGTTGAAATAGATAAGGCAGGTTGTGTCTGAAGGAAAATAAAAAAATAAATTTACAGAAATGGGTCGTTCATCTGAAATTTGCTAAATTTACAGCATCAGAGTTAAGCTACATTAACACAGACATATGCAAACCATTTTCCTTTAGCCTCCGTCGAATATATTATGTTTTTTCATCTGTAAACATCTCTTTTCACAAGATAAAAAAAGTTGCTTAATTAACACTATGCGTAAAAAAAAAAAATGCAGCTTTGGCAGGTCCTTCTCCCATGAGTTGCGGGTCAGGGATAAAGATGCGTCAGTTTCATTGCTTGCTTGGGAGTAAACTGATATTCCTGAACCGCTTTTGAGAACACGCTGCATTTTTCTTTTTAACGAAGGGGTCACGATGTGCAGGAAGGTTATTCTGTTTTGTAGGGAAACCTCAGTGGGGCAACGCATGCTAACTGCGCCAGCAGAACAGCGTACTGCTACGATTTAACCCTGACAACTAAAAGCTGCCGCACCGAGTTCATTCCGGAACAACTTAACAAGGATCAGTAATACGCTCGTAAGTAGAACAACGTGCGACTACCGCTACAACCAATATTTACAGAGGTTAAGCAAAATAAAGGGCTGACAGCGTTAGGTGACGCGTTCAAAGGTCTTTGCTTCCGGACAGAGTCTCTCCCGAGCAGTCCCAGCTCCCTGGGACTTCTCTCCCGCTCCCCCCGGAGCTGTTGTAAAATACCTTCCGTTTCACTTGGACGCGCGTTTGTTTTCTCTCAAATCCAGCTCGGGCAGCGTGGCCATCCTGCACATTTTTTGGCATGTTGATTCACATAGGGGTATGGCTTGACAGACCTAATCTCAGCTCTGCAGCCAGCTGGAGTTGAGTGAAAAGGACACCGAGAGTAAGTTGCATACGGCCCACCACAAAGGCCTCGGACGTACAGCAGGACTCGTTTCCACACGCGGAGGAGGACGGACCGCGGGTTTTCAAAACTCTGGCGAGAATGAGAAACTGCAGGTGTTTTGCTGGCAAGTTGTTCTGCCCTCTAACTGAGGAGGGAGCATCGACGAGAAGCCTTTTGCTTTGTCCTTGGAGCCGAGGAGGAGGTACCTAATGGGGTGAAATAACGGTGCTAGGAGAACCTGGGTGCACAGTGCCTGCCATGCATTTGCTGATTTGTTCAGGTTTAAGTAGTAAACTTTGAACACCTGTGGAAATTTTGCCAAAGACAGTTTCAATACATACACAATTACAAATTTTAAACTAACACTGCACAGAGAACAAGACTATTCCTTTTAATACAAATATCTACGTTATATTGTATTTTCAAACCCCTGAGTATTCCTGTACCGCAGTACAGAGCTGAAGAGACACGGCGGGCTCTCCTCCACATATCTTCGATAAATTCCACATGCTGGGTTGCGTTTCACGTAACGCATTCAAGCTAGCAGCTGCTGAGAGCAGCTTCTTCCCCTAGCTCAGCTGAATATAAAAAGAATTCTTCTTCAACCAAATTGCGTCCGCTTCCCAGATCCCACAGCTTGGTCGGCTCTGCGAGTAGTGTCGGCGGTTGTGACTGATGTGAAGATAACTGGAATCCAGGATCCTTTAAATCATAACTGATGTGGTCATTTTATCCCTAGGAATGAAGCCTACTTCAGAATTGTGGGGAATCCTTTAGAGCAGTCTAGATAAATATTGGTTGCACTTTGCTCCACAGTGATTGTACTTTTTAAAAAAAAAAAAAAGTTTTTTTTTTTCTTTGTTAGCGGTGTCTTAGCGAAGCTTATATATGGCGTCCAGTAAGAAAATAGAGTGGTTTGTCGTCACTACTGTTAGCAGTTTGAAACTCATCCCGAAGTCGGAACTGCCACTCATCCTCCAACTCCAACCGGACTATTGTCTGCCGTAACGAGCTTCTGTCTTGACATATGACACACAGGGTGGCACCTTCAATTGAAAACCACGTTAGATTCTCAGGGTACAATAACAACTCTATTTCCTTCATTCATTTCCCAAAGGTATTTTAAAGAAATCTCTGCTGCTAGGTAGGAGAAAAGAAGTATGAGAAGGGTCTTTCAACAACCGGCCAGCCTAGGCTCAGCTCAGTCCCGTGAGCCCCGGGACAGAGGCGCATGTGTCCGTCTGCAGGAAGGCATGGACAGGGAGAAGCGAGCGTGGTGTGGGGTCTGCTCTGTATCACAGGACGTTGCTGCCTGACTGGTGTTTGTATCATCAACCGTAGCAGAGAACGTTAACTTGAATCCAAGATCCTTAAATCACTACTGATAATTATGCCAAAAGAATAAAGCCTACTTTTTTGTTTGTTTTACGGGACATTTGGGTTTGTACAAGCTCAATGATGAAACTCCACTAAGCCAAGCCACAGTCAGTCCCACAGCTGGCTCCTGAGAAAGTCTGCTATAACCTCCCCTTAGTAAAGCACTGTAAGAGGAATAATAAACCAAATCCCCAACTTCTCTGGCTTAACAAACTTGCAAGCTTCCTTCCACCTGGTGTTACCAGACCGCGTAGGCATTTAATGAGGAGGAGAGTTGGACACCTTCAGGGCTTTCTCTGTTCTGTGCTGCAGCCCATACACCTGACACACGGAAAGTTCAGGTTCAGATCCCTCCTCTGCTTGATTCGAGCAGGGGAAGGCCCTTCCTACCAGGCATCCACTGCCCGTTTTTGTGAAGAAACCGCCCCTTGCCCAAGAAACAACAAACCAAGCGGCCCCTCTGGCTGCATTCAGCCCACATCAGCTCTGGGGGCTTGGCAACGGCAGCACCATCCCCACCCGCGGCTGCCGCACGGCTGCACCTTTCTGCACCGCCCCCGCGCTGGGGGGCCCAAACGGGTGCAGGAGCAAATTCCAAAACGCAGTTCTTGGGACTGGCTCAGGGTCATCCCCGCTGCACCCCCAGGCACGTGCACCATCCTCACTAGCACGAGAGGAAAATGGTTCAGCCGTGCCACCACAAATGCACTGGAGCTCTGTAATGCACTTTAGCATTACTAAATACCTACGGCGATTTGCCATTTGTTAGTATTAAGATAAAATGATGAAGAAAGATTTTAATGAGGTTTATAAAGTTCTGGTGAGGGTAGACCCCATCATCCTCCAGCTAAGAGCTGCCCTGGTCTACAGTACTGAATGCTGATTGCCATTGTAGACAGATTACTAGAGCAGAATTTCTCGTCTTCATCAGTAACACCTATGCTCTAAACTCTCAAGTTGCTGACGGCACGATTCACTGACCGATTTCCATGTATCCTTGTTTTTCTGCACCTATTTCCATTTTATGTCACTTTAAAATAATTTAATGAATGTAATTTATCAAAGCTTAGCGAAGGCTCAATTAGTTGCACTTATTACCAACAGGAACAGAAGTTTTATACACTCCCAAAAGAAACACTCCATCTATTTCTTTTGAAAACAATGGCAGCGCTAACTGTGAAAATAATGGAGCTGTTTAATGAAGCTGGTTATTCCTCTGCCTTTCCCTTTTCCTCCCCGTTATTACTTGGCAGGCAAGCACCCGGGATGCCCAGCAGAGCAATGAGATTACCTTTCAGAAACCTGAACTGCTTGAGGAGGTCTGCACCAACGAAGGAGTCACAGAGATAGAGCAGAAGTCCGCTGAAGTACACCCCTTCGCAGTTGACGTTGACCGAGTGCGGGCGGGAACTAATATAGCATATAGCAACCTGAAACAGAAGGGAGAAAGAAAGGAAGCGGTTCCGAGTTAGAAAATGTCTAAGTATGACTTTAAGTGCAATGGAATATAACTTAGTGATAACAGGCGAGTCAGCTGGTGCTGGTAAGAATACAATCCAACAAGAATGCGGTATTGAGCGAACCTCCCCTAGGAAATAACACACGGGACAAACTTCTAGATTCAGATTTGGTCACCAAATCTGCAATACGTTCTTTCAGGGCTCTCCATAATTCAATTTGATTTTCTGCTTCTCTATGAATTACCTGCTTATAACGACTGTTAAGATCATTTAGGTTGTTCTAATAAGGATACATCTGTCAAACACAGTAAGCAATTCCATGAGTACTGAAACCGCTGAAGCTTGAGCTCCTCTGCGCTGGCGCATGTCTTCTCTTGCTGACCGCAAGCATCAACTAAGTGGTTCCCAACACTGGGGCTCTCTTGTGGTTCAGTGCCGTGATGGCTGTTCTGTATCAAAGGGTTTCTTTGCTATCTTGCCACTGACCTCCATAAAATTTGTCAGAACAAAACCCTTTGTTAGACTCTCACCCTGCTTCAGACCCAGTTCAAACTGACCAATGGGGTTCAAAAATTCTGATCTCCCTACCTACAGACACCTAAGACATACTTGCAAAAACCTAGTTTCCCTAGAAACCCAGGTTCATAAAAAGAAAAGCATCTAAAAGGAGAGCTGCGTTACAAAGGATGAGCTTTGTCCATCAGCAAAGCAAGCCACCAGACAAGGGTCGTATCAGAAACTCTCTCAGCCAAAACAAGTTTGTTGCAAGGACAAATCACACACAGATAATAAAGCGCTGTATGATAGGACAGTGATCTAAAAAAAATTTGTGGATAGTTTTTGTACAGACTATGCAGCACACCAAGTTCTGTCAAGAATGGCATCACTTTCGGGTTTTTGCTTCATACGAAATATTCTTTCAGACAGACATGCCCAATTCCTTTGCAAATCACATCGATCCATCACAGACCTCTGGTCTCTGCCCACACCAGCCAGCTAGGAGGCTTTACCACCAGCTCTTCCAGTGGAGTTGGCCCTTTAGCTCCAACAGCAGAGTCTCCCTGTTGGAGACCAAAGTCTTCAAACGCTACCCTAGATGCTGAGGGTTCATAAAAGAAGGGGTTTTCAACACAAAAAAGATGTTGGAAGTAAAGGTCTGCATTTACTCGTCCCCATTATCCCTGCAAATACTTCGTACCTCGAGCCCGATGTTCAGGTAGCAGTCAATGGCCAATACCGGGTTCTTGAAGTTATGAATGGCCTTTGGGAAGAGTTTGTACGTCGCATGTTGAAGGAATTTCTCCAGGAGGAACTGAGACGGGGCTGCCAACAATGTGTGCTCACTGTCAGGGGCACAGACGTACTGAAGAGGCATTATTGGTGCCAGGCTGTCCGAAACCTGCAGTGAAACCAAGGGGAGCCCCTTTTAACCCACCTGCTCAGTGTATCTTCTCTACAGGAGTTCCTCTGGCTGGGGAAGGGATCATCATGACAGGGCAGGAAGAGAGAGAAAGCTGGGGGAAAGAATCAGAAACCCCCACTCGATTTTGACATAGCACCACAGCACAGAAATAAACAAATTACTTCTTCTGCGGTTGCTAAGTACTGCTGTGGATATCTGCTTGCCTAAAGAAGGGACATAAAATAGGGAGTTCAAATTGTCACAAAGCCCTTCATCCTGCCTTACTCCTGGACAGTATAGGAAATGACATCCTCCTTGTGTGGAGTCATCCACAGAAAACGTTTTCTATGGCGTTTTCTCATAGGCCAGTCCATGACTACAGATTCCACTGCAACCACAAGAAAAGGAAAATTCAGCAAATGACCTCCCAAAATACTCAAGTTCAGGGTTTAGTCAGTTAAATCTGAAATACAGAGGTGATTTTTTTTAAAAGAGTGGTGGTGTGGGATGTGTTTAAAACCACCAGGAACACAAACGATAAGATTCCTAGATTAAAACCAAGTCTTTGAAATATACCTCCATTTAAAGCTGGCACAGGTGTAACATACTCTGTATGAAATATTTGGTATCCCCACACCATTTCTGTAAATACTTGGATTTCCCGGGTGGATTTCAGAAGGTTGCAATTTTCAGTGCCTTTCCTCAGGTCCCTCTTTGTCGGGAAGTGCAAGGACTGAAAGTCATCACAAACCAGCAAACACTGGAAACTAGTGGCTGTGTTAAAATTATTAAAACTAGTCCAGTACAACTTGCCTGCTTTTGATCAGAGTGTATGTCTGCAAACTCTTCCTCCGTCAGAGACACCAGTGAACAGCTAGACCAAACTCTTTCCAATCCCAGTCCATCTTCTAATAGATTAGGAGGATTATTGTTAATAATTTATAATTAGCAAAATATTTATTATTTTCTATTTCTGACGTGGCAGCCCTACCACGGAGTAGGCCACGAATGTCAAGTAAACACTAAATAAATCTAAAGGGCTAGAGAATTCATTATTTCTAGGGGAAATGGGTCCTGATTTTACCCTTTACCTATGACGGAGCATACATCCACACTCACCATGATTTTTGGCTTAACGACAAAGTCCTTTTGTCCTCCAACCTGAATATGCTTCTTCATGACACTGAAGTTGTTGAAGCGGCAGATGAGCAGGCCGCTGCTGTTTGTCCGCAGATTAAAATCTACATCTTCACAGAAATACCTGGACATTAAACACAAGATCACTAAACCAGCTGTGTGGCTGCTGTGCGTGAGCAAGCATTCACACACCCGCTGCTGAAATGCACCGGAACGGGCTCAGCAGAGATTTTTTGAGACCATCTGATATGGTGCCTAGACAAACTCTCTACACAGCTCTGAAGACTCATTCCTTCAGCGTGCTCCTGGTGTAGGAAAGCAACTTCTGGTCATCTTAAGACCAAACAAATCTTCACTTCTCAGTGCGTCTGTACGTTTCTTCCCCATACCAAGTCTGGTTAGCCCTCTCACCCTCGTCACGTACTGGCGTCGATCATTTCTTCCCTACCCTTTCCTTTTTTTTTCTTCTTTTTAGTCCTTTTTTTATATATATTTTAGAACTGAGAGAAGCTCTGCAGTGACCAACCTCCATTTCTGAACAAGCCAGTTCCATATGACATATTTTTTGATGAACTGGAATCAAGGGATAAATGTGGCTTTGACAAGTATCTGGCTAGGGGAGACAAAGCAGCTGAGAAGTAACATTTATCCTGCGCTATTTATGATGCAATTGCTCACTTCTGTGGGCTGATTCCCATCTCATGATTCAACCAGCCACAAAATGTGAAGTCAAGCGCTCTAGAAGCCACACCAGCCCCCAGCTTGCACTGGCAGGCTACAATTCCTCACTCAAATACATGGGATCCCTGAAAACGGCAGCAGGAGACCAGGCTGAGATGCCCCACGGCCAGTCTGTGGCTAGCAGAGACAGGGTTTATTCTAAACTCACTTGGCCAGGGAGGGGGAGAATTGGATATTGCTTCAGTCTGTGATGAAAAACAGAGGTAAAGCCCCATGATAAGTGCTTTATTGCAAATGCTTTAGGATGGAGTTAGGTGAGGAGGAGGGGAAAAAAAGGAAGGAAATAGTGGAAAGTTATTTATTAATCTGTTTTTACTGCAAACCCAAGTGGCAATAGGGGGGATAGCTGACTGAGGGAAATACAAGGAATCCCTCCTCCCTCCTCATAGCATTTGACATAGCAATGGCTCAGCCATTACCTATACTCTCGTTCTTAGTCATGCAAGAGGCTCCTGCCTCTTACAGAGGCACTCTGGAAGCTCCACACTCTTCCTGTGACTGATGTAATTTTGGTTTCTTTCTTCTATTTTTGGTCTCGCGGTTACTTATTTCTCCTGAAGTTTCTTCTTCTCCCCCCGCCTTTTCAGTCCTCTGCAGCCTCCCTTGCCCTTGCCTTGCGGTCTGTCTCTCCCAGTTCTTTTGGCTGACGGTAAGTTTATTTTGATGCCTTATTCGTTCAGATGCAACATCTATCACTCTGTGTTTTATTTTTGTGATTGTGTGCTCGTTACCTTAGACAGGATCTTTCTATTTATCTCGACAGCATTTAGAAATATGATGACAAGATTCTTATCATGCCAGCATATTATTTTACCACATACATATATTGCCTACCTGTTTAGATCATATTGCACATTCTGGGTCAGGTCTATGTTGAGCAGTATAAAATCACGCACGTGGCACCTGGAGAATGGAGCCTTTGCTTTCCTGGCATTCAGCTTGCTGTTCCATTTCTGAACACCCAGTATTGCATAATGAACAATTTTGGGGGTGGCTTCAATGTGTTGGAGGACGCTTTTTAGAGAGACATTCTTGCTGGAACCCCCAGGCTCCAGGGACTGGCTGCAAAACGTGATCATACACAACATACAAACATGGCTTATCATTTTTATATAACATACACTGCATATATATATATACACACACACATATGTGTATACAAAGGACCAAGAAGTTCCATTAACAATTGAGAGCGTTTACTCTAGATGCTGTAAAAATATATACATAAATGCAGACTTTTTAAACAACAGCCAACTAATCTTATCCCATCAATTTAGTCATTGTAAGAAAATGGACCTTTCAGCAGAATAAGGTCTTACACAGAAATTTAGAAAGGGAAAAGGAATTGCTTTAGGCACCATTTCTGGAAGGCTATTTTCTCTGTAATGGACAGCATAAGTGCTGAGAAGATCAAGAGCTTAATGCCTTCTAAAAAGCTAAAGTTCCCAAAATAAACTGTTTTCACTGAGAAACATAAATTGAATCAAAACAAATCAGGGAAGTAACATATTGAGAAATCACTCAAATAGTCACTAAAAGCAAGAGTGGCTTTAGGCAAAGAACAAGCACAAGCAGAGGTTTGTTGATGGTACTGACTGTGGGACACGGATGTAAGGGTAGAGCCAGGTGGAAGTGTTCCGACAACAGGAGGTTGGATGTTGGCAGTCAACAAGACAAATCTACAGCCTTCCTACTGCTCTGAGTGGAAGAGCTGATTTTTTGCATTTTAGACAATATATCTAATGTCCAAGTGTACAGTTCCTGGGCTATCTGAATAATAATTGAGTGAATAATGACCTCTATGAGGCCCTTTAGACTGGCAGCCTGGTGTTATTACATCAAAGCCACTGCTGAAAGCTGCTTTTGCTTAGCAATATTTCAAGTACGTTACCAGCAGCTGCCCGACTTTTCCAGTTGTCTGGTCTTTCATATCCTGTCAGATGCTAGAGATGAGCCTAAGTCGCCGGTGTGCTGCTGTCTGTGCTGGATCAGTGCAGGGACCCCAGCGCTGAGTGGTTACTTACTTTGACTGTTCGTGGACGCTGTGCATGTTCCACAAGACGCAGGAGTCATCCATGACCACGATGAATGGCCACACGCATTGGCGCTTGACTCCCAGTTCCTCCAAGCGGTTTCGTTCCAGTTCAAGATTGTGGTAGGAAAGTTCCTTAATAAGAAACCTAGCAGCACCTGAGAAAATACCATAAAGAAAACATACGGAGATCTTTATTAGACTTTATCATTCTCTCTTCCCAGAGAAAGGCTACATGAACATCTGCAGTCATTACCCTTTATTAACTTAGTGCTCGTAACATCTTAGTTTAAAAAGAAATCAGTATGTCCCTTTTTCAGTGTGAGTAAATCTAAAAGGCAGATACCAAGAAGACTGGACCTTTTAAGAGACTCTGCAGAACCTGATTTTGTGGGCATTAATAAAGTATCTTGAACAAAGAAGGGGCTGAGATTCTAAAACTGAAGCTACTTAAAACTTCTTGCAGGAAAAAACTCAGCATCCATGAAAATGAAGTCCAAAGTTCAAGCCCCCAGTGTTCAGCTGCAGTTAATATTTAGCTGCAGCTAACTAAAAAAGTTGCAATTTGAAAAATCATGCGTAAAATGTCTAGAATGAACATTCACACAGCAGGGCTGAATAACGTGAGTGAATATGGCCTATAAAACATCAGACTTTAAATTGAGAAGGCAGTGATGAATACAACCATATATTCCACGTCCCTAACAGGAGTTCTTACACATTATTGTATTTTGCACAGTTATTGCTGCTATTATCACAGCACGAATGTGAGGAGCTGCTGCAACGTCTCCTTCAACAACATGATCCACATTGTCCAACATGGATTTTGATATCTTCACAGCAATGCATTGATTGTGTTTCTTACCAACGCCAGCATTGTTGAACATGCCTGGCAGGACAAGCATGATGTGGTTGGGCCAGTATTTACGGTAGAGCGGCATTTCATACTCCTTGACTACGAGGAGGTGAAGGTGGCTGATGCCTTCCATGGCATGGTAGAGGTTCAAGAGGCCATGTTCATGACGCCCACTCGATGGAGTGAAGATAGGACTCTTGACTGCATTCAAATTCTGCTGGAACAGGAGATATTTTGGCAACATTAGGTAAAAAGCAGGTTATTCCTGATATGGATTTTTACTTATTTATTGTTTATACTGGATTTTAAGATTATTGATCATTGCAACACATATGAACTGAAAACTAGGAATGCAAAAAGGGATGATTGTCCTCAAAAACTCCAGTTCTAAGGACAGTCGGGTGAGAATTATGCAAAGGACTTTAAAACAAAAAGAAAACAGAAAAAAAAACCCCAGCCAACCACCATTAATTTGCTAATGTATGTCAAGTTGACTGCATTCAGCATATGTAGCCAGCAGATGGGTAAGAGCAGCACACGCACCTTGTCAGAAACAAGTGGGAGACGCATGCTTTCTAGATGTTTTCCCTGCTTGCTGAAGACAAAATGGTTCTCTTTGGACTTGGGGATTATAAAATGCAGTTGAACCTCTTCTCCTAGCATCGAGGATGAAAACGTGAATGCATGCAGAGTGGAGTCAGGTATCTGTATACAACAAAAAAAGTGGAAGAAAGATTTGCAGGCAGGTAACACATAAGGAGTATATGGCAACCTGCTCTTACAGTCACAATACTGGATGCCATCAGAGAAGAACATCCAAAACATTATCTTTCAGTAACTGAAGTTAACTCTATTATATTCTCATTTTCCTCTACCATAAGCCACATTACTTAGGCACGTAACTGGCCTTGCTATTAAAACAAGCAGCTTTCTGTACCAGTAATGATCTTTGGCCAAACTGGACTCCTGAAATCCATTTGAGCTGGAAATTATTTATCAATGTTTACAAGGAGAAGTGAAAAATATATATACTAGGAAACAAACTGTACAAATAAGTTTTCCCAGAAGATTCAAAGAGCAGTGGAGAGTGTGGGTGTGCCTCCACAGCAGAAGGCACTGCCATTCAGACACCTCAGCAGCAGCATGGCTGCATTAGTATGGTATTTTTCCTGTGGCAATACTCTTCTAAGCAGCTAGGTAACCAAGGCAGATCACGCCATTAACAAGGCTATGAAGAATTTGGGTGAGCTTAAGTTTGCACAGTGCTTCACTGAACCGTGTAAGTAAGTGTATACAAAGTGCCTACGTATCTGAAAAGATTTCACCCTACAGAAGCATCTGTCTTACTACAAGGTCAAATCATTTACTCTTAGCAGTCATCTTTCTATAACCTTTACTAAAGAATTGAAATAACTAGCCTAAGTAAAGATGAAAAATGAAAGGGGCTTTATTTAGGTTCTGTTAAAGCACTGAAGAATCTCTCTCCCTTCATAATGTCTGCTATCCAATGACAACCCTTTGGATGTGTAATTTCTCTGAGTTCAATTATCATCATTCTATATACGCAACTCACACTTGCACATACAGGTAGATGTTTATATTTATTACTAGTTGTTATGTTTGACCACATGCACAAAGATGAGTGGAGGGAACAACAGATGTCCTTTGGGAGGATTTGCCTGTGTCGACGGACTTAATGAAGCATGAGGTTTAAATCAGACCTGCTGGTGCTGCTCCGAGCTAACTGACATTGTACATTGCCAGGTCAGTGTGTCTACGCTGTGTTAGGTTAATAGCAAGCTGCTGGAAAAGATTAGCAAGCAAGGAAAGAATGATTTGAGATAAGAAACCTCCAAGTAAACTATTGGTGGTGGTTAAGAAATAATGCCTGAGCTATTAACCAGGAATAATCTTACCTGACAGTTTCCTGCGAGCATAACTATTTGTTTTAGAGATCAAAAGTTTTTTAATTAAACAGTTAAAAATGATCGTTTTTGTCTAGTGACTCATAAGCTACTGCTGAGAAGCATGCCCAGTTACATACAAAGGGAGGAAGAAGTAGGCCTTCCAGTCTCCCATCACAGGTGTGGACGGCTGGCATTTAGGTAAGACAAGCATCTCTCTTAATTTTACAGTCCTCTCCCATGAGATATTGCGAACCCTCTGGGCAGGGCAGGTGGAATAACGCTTTGGCTTCAGACAACTAGTCACAATATTCACCCTTTGTCATAGGCAGCTGGAGGGGAGAACTGCTCATGCAGAACGCAGCAGACACAGTTGATGCTCCACGGTCTGTAGCTCAGTATCTCCCCGGAGAATGGAAGAATTAAACAATTCCACCTCAGGGAAGGTGAAAGCATGAGTCCTGAGACCAGAGCGGTACGCCTGGAGAGACCACAATAAAATCAAGGATGCAGTTTACCCTTGGACCTTGACACCAACCTGTGCGGCAGGATTAATATCCATATACTGATGGCACTGCTCACAGTGATGGAATGTGTTGTAAGCTGCATATTTAGTCAACATCATGGACACAGTGTCCCTTTTCTTAGGTTCCTCTGATTTCGTTTCTTTGCTTGTTTCTGTGCACAAAGAAAACAGAAATTTTATGAATGTTAAAAACAAAGACTGTGATCCCAGTAACAATTGTAAAGAACACACAAATTGTTTTGTTTCATTTCATTTTGGAGATTAAAGGCTCTTGTGAACTCATGTGTTCAATCAAACCAATAAAACCTGACTCTTTGTAGGAAAGTAGTCCTAAAAAACTCTACTTACCTTGTTTCACTCTTGACAGTTGTTCTGTGTATACGGGACTTATAGTTCTGTACTTGGGGTCATGTACATTCAGGTCAAAAGACATTTTGCTGAAGATCTCAATATCTGGCCAGTGGTCATTGCTAGACTGAGTAATTTCACTGTTTTCTGTATGATCTGCAACAACACACTTCAGGTAAGCAGTATCAGATACCCGCTGAATGGTGTTCACGTGATGTTTGCTGATTTACAATAGCCCAGGAACTCACACAGGTGCACACACACACACAGACATTTTTGAACATCATAAATATTACCAAAATTGTAATTATAATGCACACAAAGCCATTTCAAAGAAATGGCAATTCCTTGGAAACTGCGTGCAGGTGAAGGAGCCTCATAGGTATCTTTCTGCTCTGCTTCTCATCAAGCTGCTGACATATAATTCACTCTGGTTTAAGCATAAAATGCTCAAATGAATGATCCTATCTGTGCAGAAGATACAGGTGTAGTCTTGAGCCTCTCTGGTGGAATGAGGAGCACTGGGTAAACAAGAAGCAAAAGTATCCAAAGGCAGAAGGATGAAAGCAAGGAGAAAGAGGTTGTATAAATTTATGAACTAGTAGCTGGTGGCACACGATAAAGGCAGTAAAAGACATATTCCTGTTAGAGAATGGGATGTGGCCAGCGAGGATCAACTGGAACTTCTTAGACTTACCTCTGTTGGATCAAAGCAAAAGTAGAAAATCAAGTGTAAGTAATGGGAACATTAGAAAGCACTGGCCAAAGAAAACAACCTTGGACTGCAGCTTGAACGTGAGTCAATTCAGTTTAAATTGAGATGGAAGAACACACAAAAGTAGGTGTGTAACTGAGGTTACTGATTTTAGAAAAGCAAATTCAGATGAAACAAAGGTTGGGTCTACAGGCAAGCACATGCTCACCCTACCCTGACTGACCCAACAGGACATGAGCCAGCAGCAGTTTAGAGGTCATAACCTCACTGGCACCGTGTCACGCTCAAATTAACACAAGCTGCCGGGCAGGTGAGGCGTATTAGTTTGTCCATACAGACAAATCCTGAAAAAGCTCACCCTGTAAGTCAGCTGGCCTGAGAAAACCAGGGACTTGCCTATGAATGAGACTTGGACTTCTTGGAATTGCAGTTGCCAAACAACCAGTAACCAGCACACCAAGTAAAATAAAAACACCAGGAGGAAGGGGCTTCAGAGGGACTACATCGAAAAGGACACTAAGAACGAACAAAGTCCATGAGGAATGGAAAAAGCTCACCAATCAATGAAGTTTTGTCTTAAATGTCAAGAAGTGTGAGATAAAATAAGCTTTGCCAAATGTCAAGCTGAGGTGGACCTCAGAAAAGTGCATGAAAACAAATAACAATTTTCTTTGCTATATCACCTCAACTATATAAATTTTTTTTCCATTTTCTTTTTACTCTGACGATTATGTTTTCAAGGGAATAAAAGGTTTACTATAAGCCAAGATGGAAACAAAACTCTAGAAGCTTGATATGCACTCAAAACAGAGAGAAAGAATAATCTCCATGCCAGTTTTCTGAAAGAACAGGTATGCGAAATCAGGCTCTTGCCTGATTTCAATGCAAGCATGGCGCGTATATTATCACCATTTAAGAGGAGATACAGTAATCTGTGGAGCTCTGGGTCCATTACTTTGACCTTGGTAATACTCAAAACTTGGGGAGGGTGAAGGAAATAATTAAAGATGTTGAAGTAAATGAAAAATGTAATAAAATGCAACATGGGTTGACCAAAGAAATCCTGTGTTACTTTCATTATACAGCCATGATGTTATCTATTTCTCTGAACAAAGGAAATGCAATGCCATCTTATCCTTCTGGACTTAAGTATTTGATATGATACTATATGACAAATTATTAATACAGCTGAAGAAAATGGAGACAGTGAATGGTCTGTAAATTGAAAAAGTTGATTAAACAGAAGATGGCAGCATGTAACATCGTAAGCATTAAGGCAGATGGAGATTACCAATGAAGTTAAAAGATCAGTAGAGGGGCATACTGTTTAATATTTTCACTAATACCACCAACTAAAAAAAAAAAAAAAAAGGCTTAAGTTTGCTGGTGGCACACTCTAAGAGTCATTGTCAATACGGAGAAGGAGTCGAAGATCATCCAGAAAGAATTCAATGCCCTCGAAAACTGTAACAACAGAAACTGGATGATATTTAACAGAAAAAATACGAGTCATGTACAGTCAAGGACTGATAACAAGCATTTCTGCAGCAGGTTGGGAGCACCTCGGTTGGAAATGACTGAGTTGCAGAGGAACCCACGAGTACAAGCTACATATCAGTGCCAGTGAAATGGGAGAATGGAAGAGACCAGAGCAGTCATAGGTTTCATCAGTCATGGGGCTTTCAGTGGGGGCAGGGGAATACATGAGCTGTTGTACGCTGGGTTGGTTAAACATCCTGCAGAATACCATATTCAGTTCTGGTCACCCATGTAACAGAAGGATAAATTGAAAATAGATGTGCAGGCAGGAGCTACTAAACCGACAAGGAGAATAAAGAGCCTGTCACTTGTGAGGCTCCTGTAAGAAGATCCAGGCTACCTAGATGAATGCTGAGAGGGGGTAAGATTGCTGCCTGACTACACCATAGAAGCAAACATCAAATAAGAGAAAAAGTATTTTAATTTAAATTAATATTTTCTTTGGTCCCAAAGAGAATGTTTATAATTGGGACAGGAACATCTTTGGGTTGGAGAATAAAACAGTATTTTCAAACATCAGAGCACTAGGGCTCTGGAAAAGCATTCCAATAGAAGTAGTGGGAGCAAAAAAGCCACAACCAAAAACCCCAAACAAACCCAAACTGGTCTTCTGATGGAGTTCCACGCATTCCTGGCAGGGGTGTGACACGTTGCTGTGATCACAACAGGCCAGATGGCATGACGCAGAACTTCTCTTACATTTTGATATTTCATCCTAAGTTTCTGGGGTACTTTAGTTCAAATAATGAGAGAATAACAGTCCCCAAAGCTCCAAATCAAAGGAAAATACGTTTTTTTTTCATTTAATAGCACTTTCTGAGCAGAAATACAAATTGGACTTTTCAAAGGTTTGACAACAACTACATTTTCAGGATGTCAGTCTAATGGTCATGAGATTTATGCATCACGGAGTTATCTTCATTCCAAAACCACAGAGTTATGTAAAGAACACGCTGAAGAGGACTCATTTTTAAAAGGGTTTGTGCATTCTATGATGGAGTGACTACATCAGTGGACATGGGAAGGGCTACAGATGTCATCTATCTGGACCTCTGTAAGGCCTTTGACGTGGTCCCCCACAACAGCCTTCTCTCTAAACTGGAGAGGTATGGATTTGATGGGTGGACTGTCCGGTGGGTGAGGAATTGGTTAGATGGTCACATCCAGAGGGTAGTGGTCAACAGCTCAATGTCCAGATGGAGACTGGTGACAAGTGGCATCCCGCAGGGGTCCGTACTGGGAGCGGTACTGTTTAATATCTTCATCAATGACATAGACAGTGGGATCGAGTGCACCCTCAGCAAGTTTGCAGATGACACCAAGCTGTGTGGTGTGGTCAACACGCCTGAGGGACGGGATGCCATCCAGAGGGACCTGGACAAGCTTGAGAAGTGGGCCTGTGTGAACCTCATGAGGTTTAACAAGGCCAAGTGCAAGGTCCTGCACCTGGGTCGGGGCAACCCCCGCTATCACTA
>NW_008796043.1:7005462-7011692 GCF_000699145.1 Aptenodytes forsteri
CAGAGAGGTGGTGGATGCCCCATCCCTGGAAACATTCAAGGTCAGGTTGGACGGGGCTCTGAGCAGCCTGATCTAGTTGAAGATGTCCCTGCCCACGGCAGAGGGATTGGACTAGATGACCTTTAGAGGTCCCTTCCAACCCAAACTATTCTATGATTCTATCTCAAGGCAAAGTCCTGCCACAGCAGTTAATGGATCTGTGAGATCTGACAAATAAGCGCAAATCCAAAGAGGCTTCCCCTCCCCTTTTTCCTCAGCATAAGATCTGTAAACTGCAGAGAGAAGATAGTCTTACAGAAAATTTCTATCTAATTTATACTTAAACATAAATAATAGCGATGTTTCAGCCAGAAACAAAATGTTCTTAAATGTCTTGTCTGCTTAAAAGCAGCCAGTGTTTAAAAACTAGCAAGGAGAGATAACATGGGCAGATGTTGCTCATTCACAGTTTTGTGTTCACTTTCATTTTAGTTCTATCCAAATATATCAATCCAAAATACATTTAATAGTTCTCAGCTAAGCCCAATATAAAATTTACATTTTTATTCATCTATATTTAAATATATGCAGTAAGTCTAGCTACACACTAATGGACAGGACAAGTGGTAGGTGGAATTTATAGTCTTTTCATGAGCCTAAAAATTTGTCACTGCTGAATAATACATAACAGAGGCTCTTTATAATGCATATTAAAAATGACTACTAAATACTTACTGGCATTAATCTCTTCTTCATCGTACACATCTACTTCCAGCAACCGGATCAGCATGCGGAAGAGAATCCTTAGGAACTGCAAGTATGAGCCAGTCTTTCCCACCTGAGCCAGAGATTGAAAAAAAAACCAAATCCCAACTCAGACTAATATGAAGGAAAGATACGTTTCAGATAAATGCCTTTGGGCTTACCCCATTCTAGCTCTGCCTGAAAACGTAACAAGACATAATATTCCCCATTATGCTGAATAGTATTACAAAATTGATCTGTGAGCAAAACCTGGCCCACAGCTTGTATCACTTTTGTACACAGGGAGATAGGCAGTGATAACTGCTTCTCTACTGATACGCTTATGGTAATTTTATGCCCACTGCCATCCACATGTTATTTCATTTAGGCTAAAACATGACATACAGCATCACCCTTCCTCTCCTTACCACTTTCAGCATAGACTTAACCTTAAAATTTGAGTGATTTTTGACCTCGAAATACATCACTGCGTGCAACCTTGCAGGGGACCTTTACAGTACGATCTCCAATCCTCATCATCGGTCCTCTCATCCTGCTAATAAGGCAAGAGGAAGGAACTGTTTGTTCTCTTACTTGCGGTGGTCCTGTCAAAAGCAGCCGCCTGGGGTGAAAACTCCTCGAGCCAGACGTCTCACCCTGATTACTGAAGTCTGCATGGTGCTGTCGGGCTGTCGTCCACTGCCTGTAGTAGAGAGATTGCTCTTCACTGTTCATGTCCTTGTGAAGCAGAGGCCTCAGAGAGCTCAGCCAAGACACGTCAGCATGAGGCAGGAGAGAAGAGGAGGAAGGCAAATTCCCACTTTTCTGTGAGCTCAGGAGACAGTAGGCAGCTTTTGACAGGATGATGATGCGTGGCAGCGCAGCACGGAGGGCCTTGCTGTCTTTGGCCGAATGGGCAGGCCACCGAAATGTCTGGGAGACCGAAGACAGTGATGATAGTTTCGAAGTGGTGCTGCTCGCCATCTGGTTACCCAGGGAGTCGCATTCTTGTTTCAGGGTCTCTCCAGCTGTGAAACTGGGGTAAGTTCCCTCATCTACTGAGCTGTGCGCCACAGTCTGAAAGTTAAGCAATGGTGCTTGCTTCTGAGACTTGTCTGCAGCACTCGAGGAGCTCACGCCGTTGTCTGCCAGGGAACCCGGGGAAACAAAGAGCAGGCAATCAACAGATACTGGCTGACATAAGAAAATGTAAAGAAATCATTAACTCATTTGATCTATGGGACAATCCTAACCTTCAAATACTTCTGTTCAATGAGTGTTGCTGGGCGAGCTCATCATGTGGCTTAGGTCAGTGTTTCACCATTTAAAAAGAAATCATTGACACCCATCTGTCCCTCTTGCTGGAGAGGCAACAGCCCTTCTGTTAGGGTTCAGAGTCCAAACACAAGTGTCCCAATCCCAAATGACTGCTAAGCTCCGTATGTTAACTACCATTGCCCATCTGCGATTTGGAATTTGGTGGTACAACCTTCTGAAATTCAAGTATAAGACACCACTCTGTGTGTGTGTGTGTGTGTGTGTGGTGTGTGTGTGTGTAGATTTGACACTCCTTCCTACGGGGAACAGAGCATTCATTTCACTGCAACTTGAATGTGAACTGCTATGCTCCCTCCTCCATGCTAGTCAGGTTTAGTTGGTGTATGGGAAGATCTGGTGTATGGCAAAGGTCCAGTTCAGCTGTCTTAATACCTCAAACTCATAGGGAAACAAAGGGAAGGACACCGAAGTGCCTAAGGAATGCAAGGAAGGGAAGGCCTGGTGGGAGATGATGCTCCACTGATGCCTGAAGAGGTAGGGCAAGACCCAACCATTCTGTTGGTCGTGGCAAGGAGGCAAATATCCATCCTCACCCATAGCTACCCCTGCAGTTACAGAGCATTTTTCTATTCCTAAAATTTTATATTATCCATTTCTACTCTGATTTTTAAGACCTTTTCAGGATCCACCAGATGAAATTAGCAACAAATGCAAAATGTAAGTTTAAAAATAAAATTCACAGGGGACCCTTAGCTACGGCATACCATCCTCCCATTGCAACACCATCCCCTTTTAGCTCTACACAGGAAAATTGCTCACTGTGGAAAGAATCTGCTACTAACATTTCATTGCCTAGCTTGCAGCAGGATACAGCTAAGCAACCCACATTTGACTAAACATCTCAATGTTTGCAGTCAAATTCCAGTGACATAGGAATGAAGACTTGTTTTTCAGAGCAACAGCAGAATAACTGACCTGAGGTTCCAGTGACAGCGCTGCTATTACTCTGGGGTCGGTCCAAGTCTATCAACAGCTCATCAGAGTCATTCTCGCTACCGTTAGCCTTCTCATGCTCCTTCTCGCTAAGGTCAAGAGCTACAATAGGCCCTCGAATTGCCTCCTTCGAGACGTAGCAGCATGCCAGGCCTACTTCTTGCTCTAATGCAGTCCGAGTTAAGTAGCTTGAGTCAATTAGTCGAAGGTCACAGTATTTCAATGACCTAGAAAACCCAACCCAAGAAAAAAGAAAATTTTGTTTTCTCTGACTTTGAAGAATACTCCCTATCTTTAATTGCTTATTAAATATTCATGAACAATTTTATTAGCCAGTAAATATAAAATTATTTTAAAATATTCAGCATATAAGTTATGCTCCTTGGCACTTTGAACAGACATTCATTGACCCACAGAGTACAGTAGCTTTACTTTTCAGAAACCACATTTTGCAAAATTTTACACTGTTCCCAAATAAAGTCTAAAATACTCTTTTTTTTGTGAAAAAATAGCCAGATGGTATCAAACCACTTATCTAAACATGTTAGAGAACAACCATATTGCAAGTGTAATAACAGCACCTGGGGAAAGTTTCTCCTAGAGGGTCCTTGCCAGTTAGAATAACAATGCAAGGTAGACCTTCCAAATCCTGATACGTGCGAGGGATCCAGTCATCCTGCTCATTTCCCCTCCAAGCCTGTGAACAGAGAAACTTCCAGTCACATTTAAATGACACGTTCTAAACCTTCACCTGTTTTTTTTCTTCAGTTCCTGCTTTTATTTTGTATACAGAGTTCACTTACCCAGCAGCCAACAGGAAGGAGGCCTTAGGTACAGGCAAGCATTTTTTCTGGTAGCGAAGTGTTACCCAAGCATTAAACGCACAGAAAAAGGATGCATAGCATATGTTATTCAGTGCTGGAAACATACACCTGGTGTGGTATTAGTGTGGTCTGTCAGAGAAAAATGCAGCTGATGCCTTCGATTTCAAGCTGGCACAGATAAAAGTTCTTTGAAATTAATGTAAAGCTAAAGTAAGACCTTCCAGTGGAGTACGAAAATTATTCCATGATCCTCAAATATTTGCTTAATTATTCTATATAATGAAAGATTATATGAAAGAAAAAAAAAAATCCCTTTCACTGGAAGTAAACCCACAAGAAAGGACTCTTTACCTACAGTCTACCAAGGCCCGAGACCACAAAACTGTACCATTTTCTCTTAACACTGGAAAGGCTGGAAGCGTCAGTCCCATGTCCTTACACCCTTCATTCCCCTCGGTTCAGCGGAGCTTACTGAACCTGGCTGAGCCCATTTGTGTTCTCTGTGTTGGATGCAGCCTCCTAAAAACATTGCTCTATCTCGAGCAACAATATCTTTCTTGCTGTGTTGCACAGTGCCCAAACTTCCAGATGATACAGCCCGTATTTGGTCAAGACAGGCATGAGCACCCTACAGCAACTGTTAAAAGGAAGTAAAGTGGAAAGACTCGAAGACTCTCACTTAGAAAGGAAACAAGCCATTCTATCTCTACAAACACTGAAATTGTATTATAAAGCTGAAATGCAAAAACGCAGGTTCATATCCAGCCATTCCTGCCAATACATTATGGGTACTGCCAGGAAAACTGACAACAAGCCTCTTAGATCACTGACCAGTCAAGACAGGAGATCAGCAGAGAAGCTCTTTCCATATAACCCAGAGACTTCACATTTCCATGCTGATCAGACATTAAGGTCTCTCCAGACAAGGAAATTAAGCCCTAATGGTTACAGAATCATCAAGTATTTGAGCTACAGCCTATCACCCTGCTGCAAAAAGTTTTTCCTTCTTTCTTATTAATAATGGACAAAACCAGTCCTGGAGAAGACTCTTATCTAGCTGAGGCACAGAATCTACTTTGCTGAGTCATGACAGCAAGCCCAACCACTCAAACTGCCCATTAAAAATAAAATATATATATATTACTCTTCTCAGCACAGATGTGCAAGACAACGAGAGACAGCTCTCCTGACAGAGCAACAAGACTTATGCAAGCTTTATGGAAAACATACCTTGCAAGAAGAACCCCATCTTGAATTCCCTCTTGGTTCTTCTAGTCTCAACCTGTACCCTTGACCTGTTCTCTCCTTACCCTTCCTCCTCCCCAGAAAGGCCATGTTTCATGAGTAGTCTTCTCAGGCAGATGAAGGGGATTGAAAGGGAGGACTTGCTAGTGGATCAGTGACTCAGTGTGCCGTTTGACCTTTTGGAAGTTTCCACCGGAAAAACCTTATGATTATTTTTTTCTTAGCTTAGGAAGAGCATGATTTGGAGCAATGTTCCCCTTTTCTGCTATGGCTCTATTCTCTTTCCCCAGTCCTGATTTCTTTCCCCTGCTGATTTCAGCATCCTCTGTATAACATGCTCCCAGAAAAAAATGATTTCTCCAACTACCTAACAACATCTACTGGGTCAGTAAAGCAGCCTTGGCAGCAAAGAGGTATTTTCTGGCTCGGCAGGGTTAGTCTGGCTGTGTGTTATCCTGCCTCTCCACTGACAGAAGTTTCTGCAAGAGTGCATGGCTAGAAAATGCAATAGGGGAAGACAGGTAACAAAGCTGATTTTCTTTCTGCTAGCCTAAGGAATTAAAGAGAAGCCTGAGTACCTGGGGCTTTGAGCTGTGAACTTGCATACAGAAGATATATTTCTTGACCATCTTACTCAGGTGGGGCAGAGAGCTAGAGCCCTCTGAGCTCCTCACTTCTGAATGCCTCCCAAATGGTTTGATTCTTGTTACACTTAAAGGGTATGCCATGACAGCACGCCTGGTCAACAAAATAATTATTTAAATTATTTTCCACCTCTTCTTTCATTCTGTACCTCTGGGTGTACCATCCCCCTTGAAGAGGCTCCCTGATGGAGAGGACTGACCTGTCTGGCTGGCCAGAGGGCTGGTCTGACAGAGGGGAACGGTCCAGCTACCAGCACTGCGGAGACAGTTGCCGACCCTCCCTGCCCTGCTGCGGCACCACACGCACTGCTAATGCCCTCTTAGGGAGAGGCTAAGTTAAGGCAAGCTTTTCAACTGGGGTCACTAACAGCTATAAAGTTTCCCTCCCTGCCCCTGAAAAAGGTCAGGATGAAGTCTGATCCTCCCTGCAACCAACAGCAGTTATTGGTGGGACCAGCATTTCAAGCCTCAGCCTCACCAGAAAGCACTCAGTAGCCTCATATTGCTCCCCCCCCCCCCCCTC